>NC_134786.1:65587601-65595101 GCF_046742065.1 Oratosquilla oratoria
TGGTCGGAAACGAGCGTGGGAATCAAACAGTTCCTCACTCCGTCTCTGCCTGATGTTCCTCCTCATCATCCTCATCCACCTCTTCCTTCTCACCATGTTCCTCCTCTTCCTCCTCCTCCTCCTCCTCCTCCTCTTCCTCCTCCTTCCTCCTCCTCCTCCTCCTCCTCCTCCTCTTCCTCCTTCATCTCCTTTTCGTGCCCCCTCTTTCTCCTCCTCCTCTTTCTTCTCCCCTCTTCCTTTTCCTCCTCACCATTCTCCTTTTCTTCTTCCTCCATCTCCCTCCTCTCTGCATCCTCCTTTTCCTCCTCCTCTTCTACCTCCTCCATCTCCTCCTCCATCTCTCCCTCCTCCTCTTCCTCCTTTTCATCCTCACCCTCCCACTCCTTCGCTTCCTTCTCCTCCTCTTCCTCCTCCTCTACCTCCTTCTCCTTCCTCTGATCGTCCTCATATTTCTCCTCCTTTTTCCTCCTCCTCCTCCTCCTCCTCCTGTTTTCTTCCTTTTTCCCCTTCCTCATGCGGCGTAATCTGAAGCGTGCTGGTCTCGCATTTGTCAAACTGTGGGTTCGAATCCCGTAACACTCTCCATTTCCCAGCAGTGACTGCTTATCCCCTGCACCCCAAAGCATGTAGAACAAAAGCGATGGCTTTGGTCGCAGCTACTCAGCGCCTCCCGGCGTGAGATCCTCACCACTTAATCCTTCTTGTCCTCCTCCACTTCGTCTTGGCGTTTCTTTCTTTCTTCTTCTGGTTCACATCCGGTTTCGGCAAAGGGAAGCAAGATTCCCCGTCAACCTGAAGCCGCCCGAAGCAATTTAGATTAATCTCCAGTCGATCACAGACTTCAATAACGAGATTGATTTATCAGACATACGAACGCAACGCAGCTGGCGATATTAGAAGGAATGAAGCAATATTGCAACGTCTAGATCTAATAATAATAGTATCCAGAGGGATCCATTCTAGAATTACGGAATTAGGGATGTTCGTTCATCAACTGTGGATTTGATTAAATATGATATATTTCGGTTGAAATATCTTAATTAAAGATTTATCTCGTTGGAGCCATTTCGTAATTACTCTGTCCAAAAGATTGGCCTTGCTTGGTTAAGTCGCATATTAATTGAAAATATTAATAAGGCAGTAGAACTCATTTTTCTAACATAAGAACATAAGAATGAAGGAGACTGCAAGAGACCACAAGGCTTACACTAGGCAGTTCCATGTCCATTACCACCTGTCATCCCCACCCAAAAAGTTGTCTGACCTTTTCTTAAAACAGCCGATAGTTTCAGCGCTTACTACATGGTTACTAAGTCTATTCCATTCGTTGACCACTATTGGTAAACCAGTTCTTGCCTGTTTCTTCCTTAAATTTAAATTTGTCCAATCCAAATTCATTACTACGAGTCCTGCCCTGCTGTCTTAATATGATGACCATGCCTGCATCACCCTTGTTAAAGCCCTTGACCCATTTGAATACCTTTAACCCATTACGTAAGCTTACGGATAAAAAACAAGATTATTTGTCCAATTTTCTTTATTACAAACTCATACAGAGAAATTTGCATATGTTTTGAAAAGCCTCCTGTTTATAATCATTACAGTGGCAAATTTAGGTGAAGGGAATAGGCAAGAATTGGTTTCAGAGTGGTTAACGAATGGAATAGATTTAGTGATCATGTAGTTAGTGAGTGCCAAAAAATTGGTTATTTTAAGAGAAGATAAGATAACTTTATGGATGGGGATGACAGGTGGTAACGGACCTGGAACTGCCTAGTGTAGGCCCTATGGTCTCCTACAGTCTCCTTCATTCTCATGTCCTATGTTATTATGCAGTAAGAATGTTGTAACACAGTGTACAGACATATAGGTAATGAATATTTTTTCTTGCGTTCTCTTCTATTATTAAAAAGAAAACATCAACTCATTAATGAAATGGATTTTTTTTCATGGATCTGGATATCTTATAATCTCGTTTCCGACAAATTTATATACGGTAACCTTTCTCTTTTCCAACCATTATTCGGTTCATTAAATATATTTAATTATATGTTCCACATATGAACAGGATGCTCACTGGCCGAGCGGGTTCGAGCGTCACTACATGCAGCGGAGGTCAATGTGACGGCAACATGAACCCAGCCGCCAGCGAGTTGGACCAATGGCATGGTTAATTAGATTTCACGCTACAAAGTCCTCTGTAAGGGGCACCATCCTAACCTCCTGATAAGACGAGTTCACGGAGTTAAACCGAATCAGTCACATATTAGTAATGCTGAGCCCCAGTATTATAATTTATGCAGAATCATAGCTTGGTTTGATTATATCAACCAATGAACATTGTTATGCAAGGAAGGACAGAATAATTGAACGTGGCAATGCCATTGAAGCAAAATGTCTTCCAAATGCTATAATTGCGAGGTGATCTAATAGACCAGTGGTTCTTAACCTGTGGGGAATTCCCCACTGGTGGGGAATGGCGGAATTGCCAAGTGGGGAATGACCGGTCAGACAGAAGAACCACTGTCTTTTTTTTTTTTTTTTAATCGATGTGTTTTTGTTTCTTTTTGTTTGTTTCTGGTGTTAGAAATGTCAACACTGCATGGGTTAAAATCGAATTTGTCAAAGACCGATGCTGTGGTGGGAAATGGAGAGTTGGCTCCCTAAAAAGTGGGGAATTGGAGGAAAAAGGTTAAGAACCCCTGTAATAGACGATTTAAAATAGGATAATAGGTATAACAAGGGCGATGCAGACAGGTCATCATATTAAGACAGCAAGGCAGTACTCGTAGTAACGGGTTTAAATTGGGCAAAGTTAGGTTTAAAAAGGAAATAGGCAAGAACTGGTTTATCAACAGAGTGGTTAACGAATTAATTAGACTTAGTAACCATGTTGTGAGCTCTGAAACTATCGCTTGTTTTAGAAGACGGGATAACATTGTAGTTAGTTATAACAGGTGGTAAGGGACAAGGAACTAGCTAGTTTAGGCCTTATGGTCTCTTGCAGTCTCCATTCTTAGGTTCCTAAGAAACGCCGCAATGCCGCGTGGCTCTGTATGAGAAGTGCCAACGGAACACGAGCGAATTAGCTTGGTTAAGGCCTTATCACACTCGGCAATTTTTCCTCCGACTGTTGGAGCAGATTTGCAACCCGCAGCTTTCAACAAGGGATCAGATATGCTGGAGGAAAATAACTTTCGTCCAGCTTATCAAATGACATTTTATGCGTTTTTGTTGAGAAAACAAAATAGTTTGCCATATTGAATTTACGGAAGGACAGTTCCTGGAGGTGGGCGGTACCGCCGATGAATCGGAGGTCGAAGGAAAAATAAACCAGTGTGATAATCCCTTTAATAAAGCTCTTGAGGGCCTATATGTTTGGTAAACTCGTGGAGGCGAGTGCCAAGTATATCAACTCAGTTACGAGGGTTCTTGAGTGTCGACGCCAGTAAGCTTCTTCCATGGCATCCCACATACGCGACTCAAGCAAGTTCGTTCGAGCAGAAACGACTTCGACTACGATCTTTAATTTCTCGAGTCCTCAAATGTGAAATCACCTTTGCGTCTTATATTGAGAAGCTGAATGACGAAATAAGAGAAATTAAACCTATAAGAGTATTAGACACGTTGAGTTGTAGACTTGGGAAAGTCGAGAATACTGTAAACGAAGTCGTATTCCAACTTTTCAAACTCACGACGTTTGACGAGGGTCTTGAACGTGTGACGGGGGCTGAATGAGTGTCTTGTGGGACTCCGCCTGTGATTCTGTCTCCGGCCTCTGGGAGTGATGGTGTGTCTCGTTGAGAAGGTCATTGTCGCAGGTATAAAGGTGGGAAGAGGCTGCAGACGCTTCTGGATTCAATATAATGTTGCAACCAGAGGCTTTAGAAGAAATATAAGATCCAGTTTCGACGTCGTATAACCAAATGTGTTGACAAAAGCTCGTTTCACACGCATCGATTTTTTGCCGTCCGTCATCCACGACATGACGTCGTGCTCTCAAGTAACCGTGGGTGTCTATGGACGCTTTCACATGTGGTCGTAGTCGTGACGCGTGAAAGCGTCCATAGACACCCATGGGTATTTGAGAGCACGACGTCGTGTCTTGGACGGCACACGGCGAAAAGTCGGTACGTGTGAAACGACCCTTAGCCGGTTGTTATACTTCATTGACGCGGTGCACAAGTTTAACTGTCGCACCTTCTTCTTCTTCGTCTTCTTCTTCTTCTTCTTCTTCTTCTTCTTCTTCTTCTTCTTCTTCTTCTTCTTCTTCTTCTTCTTCTTCTTCTTCTTCTTCTTCTTCTTCTTCTTCTTCTTCTTCTTCTTCTTCTTCTTCTTCTTCTTCTTCTTCTTCTTCTTCTTCTTCTTCTTCTTCTTCTTCTTCTTCTTCTTCTTCTTCTTCTTCTTCTTCTTCTTCTTCTTCTTCTTCTTCTTCTTCTTCTTCTTCTTCTTCTTCTTCTTCTACTTCTACTTCTAAGAGGGGTGTAACTTTGGCGTATTGCTTTGTACCAGACCTAACAGACTTGGATTGTGTTCCTGTGTAGTTTGAGATTGTCTAGGTTATCATGCATTTAAAGTTGGAAATATTTTTAGCGGGGTTTTATTTTCCCGTATTGCATGTTGCCAGCTCGTTTAGCCTTGAATAGTGTTTGTGTAATCTGAGATGCGAATGCTAAGAACTCGTCACCTGGTTTTATGCTCAGTTACGATACACGAAAAGCTTCCGGATGTTCCAATTACTAAACAATAGCGTCATTGTAGACAGAAAATGGGAAACGCTAAAAATAAACCTGTTTAAGTAAATGTGAAAAACGCCAAATTTTAATCTGTTCAATTTCCTTGCGCTCAAGCACAAAGAAAGGATCTAAGTATAAAGATTTCTTTGAATTCATTATAGAACGACAGGATTTACTTAACCTGATTCAAATCTTCTGGGAAGGGTTTAAGCCTCTAAGGTTATATTAAGCTTTTGTGAACCGAGATGAAAGGAGAAGTAGGAAATGAAGATGATGATGATGTCGCTGATTTGTCCTTCATTTAATGACATTTCTGATGCATCTGGTTACGCTACGTTAAGTAATACTAGGTTAGGCTAGGTTAGATTAGACAAGGTTAGCCTAAGTTAGGCTAGATTAGGCTAGGTTAAGCTAGCTTAGTTTATCGAAATAAACATCATGTGTTAGGCAAGGTTAGGTTAGGTTAGGATAGGTCAGATAAAGCTAGGTTAACTTAGGTTAGGCTAAGTTAGGCAAGGTTATGGTAAGTTAAGTTGGGTTAGACTAGGTTAGGTTAGGCAAAGTTAGGTTAGGCTAGATAAGGCTAAATGAAGCTAGGTCAGGTTAGGCTGGATTAGGCTAGGTTAGGTTAAATTATAAATAGGTTGGGCAATACACAGACTACTGTATTGCTACAATATACATGTATACATGTCTTGATACTTTTGTTTTCCTTGTAACTTTAAACAACTAAAATGAATAAAATTCAGTGTTCAATTAATTATTTAATAGATATCAATTTGAAAACTTTTTCATTACTTGTTCATGAAAGAGCTTGAATATTATATAATATTAATACAAACATAAAACGTGAATAAGAAGTGACAATAAATAGACCTCTTTCTGAGGCGAATTATGTGTTAAGGTGCCACAGTGTTTGGGTCAACGCGTTGGTTGTAGGTTTGGTTAAAATGATCAACCTCGTACTTCGCAGTTTGAAACCACATCATTTAAAAACAAAGAATTAGTGCTCTAGATAATCGTTTAACGATCGTCATTCAGCCATGAACGATCATCGTTGAGCGATAAATCTCACCGAGCAAAACGTACCTCTAATGGCATGAATATTGAGACGTTTCCGGGAATCTGCGCACCGCGGAGATGCTTCCATTTTCGCGGTATCGCGTATGCTCCACCGCGTAAGGTCTCGATTTTCTGCGACGTGCGCGTAATATTAAGATTTACTTCAGGACCTTTTTTTTTTTTTTTTTTTTTTTCCAGATACTTTTTCGGACATAAGGGGTCTCTTAGCTGGGTCCAGTTTCTATCGTATCATATTGATTTATTTATTTATACAAGCCCACCGGCTTCGCCGGCCCTGCTCCGCAGGGGGCTTTTGCGCTTCGCGCAAGAACTCAAGGGTCTAAAAGAACCCAATTGTCTAAATGATTTCTAGAATCATAAAGATCTAATGGTTCTCAAAGATTTCGAGGATCTTGAAGCTCTCAGCGATCTAAAGACCTTAGGCTCTATCGATCTCAAGGATCTAAAAGATCTCAAGGATTTAGAAGATCTCAGGATCCAAAAGATCTCAAGCATCTAAAAGATTTCAGGGATCTAAAAGATCTTAAGAATCTAAAATATCTAGACGATCTAAAAGATCTCAAGCATCTAAAAGATTTCAGGGATCTAAAAGATCTCAAGAATCTAAAAGATCTAGAGGATCTAAAATATCTCAAGAGTCTAAAAGGGGTGTCCCGCTTTTCGTAGTGTGCGCGACCGAAACGGGAAACGAATCAAAAACGGGTCAAGGTTTAAAAATTATATTATTGAATGACTTTTTCAATTCAAATTTGCTTTTTTATTATTTTTATTTTGTTTCGTTGTATTTCATTTTACCTTGTATTAGCTCAGTTTAGTTAATTATAGTCTATCTTTTAATTTGTTTTATTTCATTAATTTTTCTGAAACGGTAAAACTTAACCGAACAGAATCGCCTGGTGCGACAGATGATAAATGTACAAGTCAAACAAAGTACTTAAGGATAAATCTAGAAAGATGTTAACCCTTTATAACCACTAGAATAGAAATATAAATGGAGTCCGATATTCCGTGTGTGTGTATATATATATATATATATATATATATATATATATATATATATATATATAATGATATCAATCATTAGCTTGTTTAATTAACAATACAGTAAAGCCGCTACCACACCCACGACCCGTGACCACACCCTATGTCAATATGGCCCAACCTCCCCATCTCTTCCCTTCCACTCCATCCATCCTCCTCCCAACCGACCTCGCAACCCCCAAAGCCTCCAACCTCCTTCTTCCCGACATGATGGGTCATCAACCCCTCCCACTACCCCTTCCCCCACTATCCCTTCCACCACCCAAGCCGGCTAGGTTCGCATGTATAAATCACCACCCGACGATTTCCTTCGTCATTTCTTTGGACCTTTAATTTTGTAAGCATTGGTTCCCAACGGCTCATGTATCGAGATAGGATTTGATTTATTGTCGTCTAGTTTTGATTTATTGATGTCTATTTCCATGATTGTGAATTTTTTTTAAGGTTAACACCCTTGTTCTTCATTTCTGTATGTCGGTCATTTTTATGTTACAGATTTTCCTGAAGATGTGTCCTTGCAGACGAAACGTTGAATAAATGAATCATTTTGGCAATCTGGTTTGTGCCCACCCTCCAAATGGCAGAGTACTGGTTAGAAAGCTTGAGAATACCCATAAGAAGATTAACAACCTCCTTAATG
>NC_134786.1:65597601-65600101 GCF_046742065.1 Oratosquilla oratoria
TGCTTCTTTCATTGCAGACTCTTCTGCGTGACTTTTTTGTGTATAAATTACGCACACACGTGCACACACAAACATACATACTCCCACTCTGTTTTTAGCTCATGAGTGTACACATCAGCAGCACTACAATGACCTCTTTCTTTCCCCTAAATCCCCAGTCACACAGACGCGACTCAACTGAGTTCGTTTGAGTAGAAACGACTTAGATTACCATCTTTTATTTTTCAAATCTCCAAATATCCAATCCCCTTTGCGTCATATATTGAGAAGCTGAATGACGAGCCAAGAGACGTTAAACCTATACAAATACTAGACACATTGTTGAATTGTCTTTAGAGAAGTCTAGACCACTGTAAGCGAAGTCGTCTTCCATCTTTTCAAATTGACAACATTTAACGAGCATCTTGAATGTGTGGCTGGATCTTAAGATAAAATTCCGACCCGCCTGTGGCGACTCCGTGCTCGTCTCCGATTGGTCATCGCTCAGCCAATCAGCGAGAGCCTTTGTCCAAGCTCGTGACAGTGTGCCCTCGGGATATGTGGAGAATGTGGATGTGGAAGGGGGAGTAGCCTACGTCTCGACGGGTGTGAGAGTGGAGGGGAGGGAGTTTAAAAAGAGGGGAGTGGTGAGAGTGAGAGGAGACTGGTGGATGGAGGACATGTGATTTGTCATCGATGAGTGAGGAGGGAAGAAAGAATTTGATCAACTTCTCAAAAGGGTGAATGAGAGTCTGGTGGGAGACTGGGCGCCGAAGGATGTGGCGATGACCGACAGGGCTAAGGAATGTACTCGTTTTGAAGAGAATGATGGTGATGATTATGTTTTACGTTTTGAAATTCTCCTATCAGAAGGCTGGGACGGTGCCCCTTACAGAGGACTTTGTAGCGTGAAATTTAACTGTGCCATGCCCTTGGTCCAACTCGCTGGCGACAGGGTTTGAACTGCCGTCACCGACCTCTGCCACATGTAGCGACGCTCTAACCTGCTCGGCCAGCGAACATCTTGGAGAGAGAGTGAGGAAATGTCTTCTGCTTCAGGGAGATCTTGAGAGACTGAAAAACGTCAGACTCTCATCAAAGGTTCTGAGGGACAGAGGGAAGACAAAGAAAACCAAGAGAGAGTCTGCGAGAGGTTACCTCCTTTCATTTCTATCCAACCCTTTAAGGATTTTATCCCAGTTAACGCCACTTGGTTTTATTTAGTTTGGACGAGCCCTAAGTCAGTTATGGGTAACAACCTCAGTTAGAATATATCGATTAATCTTTTACTGCCAAAAGGGGCGTATTTATTAATCATTTATCGGAATCGGAAGTTTAGGGCAGTATCGGGACTCTTATTGGGATTGTTAGAAATGTGGGTATCATCCTATTATTAATTACATTGGTATACATGAGGGGACGGAGAGGGGGGGGAGTCCCCAATTAAGTGAAGCTGCCTTGTTGGGGATGTACTATGTCATGCTGCATTGTGTTTGACCCAGGGGTGGAAAGGGTGGTGGAGGGGAGTGGAATGGGTGGAAATAGGTACGTGACTTGGCTACCTCCCTTATAAGGGGGAAAAAAGCTCTCTCTATACATATAAAAAATGATATCAAACGAAGTTCGCAGTCGAAGACAAATGAAACTTGAGTAGTTACCGTACACAGCGGCTTCAATATATGGTCTTCTTCAACAAATGAGATTTGTTACACAGAACACGAAGCATCTCATCTTTATTTATTTTTTATTATTATTATTTTTTTTTTTTAGAAATTTTATTTTTATATTATTAAATAAGAGAAGTAGTCTTGACTTTGTGTTACTTGTTCCTTCCACTGAAATGAATCAAATTGTTTTGCGTAAAGTATAAAATTGGAGTTCCAGGAAAGATAAGAATAGTGGATTCTATTCCATTATCACGCAAACACATTTCTCATTTATATTTTCTTTTATTTTTATTTATTTATTAATTTATTTTTCATTTGTGAAAGAGCTATTTTTTCCTATGGATAAGGTACGTTAGGTTAGGGGCTATTGTAGAACGTAAGTTTCATGTTAGATATCCGAATTTGCGTGATTCTGGATTTTATGAATTCGGAAAGAGACTACAAAGACTAGTTGCATATATTAATCTTTTTATTTTCTTTCTTATCCATTCAGTATCATTGTTGTTGTTATTATCATTATTTATTTATTTCATTAATTAATTAATTTATTTATTTATTATCTTCTTCAATCTCGCACTGTCCCAGTGAAGGGCAAGACTTCTGAGGGACTTGAGACTATTCGCCTCAGATTCGCTTCAAGATTGTTTCCGATGGTCACAGTCCGATTTGGCTGGAGTCCAAGCGCATTCCCCCACACCCCCACACCCCAATTTTTTTTTTTACACAACGGCCACTGTACAATGATTAGCAGAAGATATCTAGTCGAATTTGTACCCACCACAAAAATTATCACAACCACCAACCACGATCACCACCACTGCCATTACTACAAGCACTACTATCACCACCTCAAC
>NC_134786.1:65605101-65655101 GCF_046742065.1 Oratosquilla oratoria
CAATTTCAGTGTGGAGAGAGATTGGCAATTTCAGTGGTGATATTCACAAATTTAATAAGGAGAGAGATTCACAATTTCAGTGGGGAGAGAGATTCACAATTGCAGTGGGGAGAGAGATTCACAGTTTCAGCGAAGAATGGGATTCACAATTTCAGCGTAGAAAGATACACAATTTCAGCGACAGAAAAAGATTCAGTTTCAGTGAGGAGAGAGAGATTCACACTTTCAGCAAAGAAAGATTCACAATTTCAACGACTGGAAGAGATTCACAACTTCAGTGAGGAAACAGATTCCCAATTCCAGCGAGGAACCTGAAAGGATGGATTGTTCATGTAATGAAACTTAATTCTCTTCTCTTAAATGAATTTCCGAAAGAACGTGAGATTAATGTATATATATATATATATATATATATATATATATATATATATATATATTTGTGTGTGTGCGTGCGTGTGTAAGTGTGTGTGTATTTTTACTTGAGATTTTAGTTTACATAAGAAGTAGAGATCACGTTTGTTGCCAGAGATTGGAACACTTTTGCATACACACACCCACATACACACACACACGTGTACACACATACGTACACACACAAATACACGCGTGTGCGTACACACACACACACATAAACATGTGCGAGACGAGCTCAATATGAATAAGTGAGGGGCATCGATTGTGATCAGGGATGCCAACCACGAGATTCTTCAGGGGCGGGAAAGGGAAGGGTCGATTGACTGTCGTTCCCAGGGACAAAAGGGCTAAGGGAAAGAGGTCTAAGAAGCTCAGGTATTAGTATTTTGTCATCACTACTGTCCTTGAGGATAGAGACGTAAAAGTGATCAATGTAGTAAAGGAAATATCTAAGGAGGGCAGCAAAATGGAGGAAAAGTTTCTCTCTCTCTCTCTCTCTCTCTCTCTCTCTCTCTCTCTCTCTCTCTCTCTCTCTCTCTCTCTCTCTCTCTCTCTCTCTCTCTCTCTCTCTCTTTTGTTTTTGAGTAGAGGTTAATCTAAAAAAAAATCCTGCGTATCTCTGGTCCGTAAGGATGCCATTGATGCCCCTTGAGGGAGAGGGAGGGTCAAGGAGAAGGTCGAGGAGGGAAGGGAAAGGTGGAAGGGGCAAGAGAAGGGTCGAGGAGCAGTAAAGGACATAAGGAGGTAGAGCAGAAGAACTTCAAAAAAAGTCGAAAAGCCGAAGAACTTAAAAAAAAAAAAAAAAAAACGAAGGGCCGAAGAACTTTGAAAAAAAAGGGTCGAAGAGCGGAAGAACTTCGAAATAAAAAAAAAAGTCGAAGGTCCGATGAACTCTGAAAAAAAGGGCCAAAGAGCCGAAGAATTTCGAATTAAAGAAGGTCGAAGGGTCGAAGAGTTTCTAAATAAAAAAAAAAGGTCGAAGGGCCGAAGAACTTTGAGATAAAAAAGGTCGAAGGGCCGAAGAACTTTGAGATAAAAAAAGGTCGAAGGGCCGTAAAACTTTGAGAAAAAGGGTCGAAGAGTCGAAGAACTTTTAAATAAAAAAGGTCGAAGGGCCGTAAAACTTTGTAAAAAAGGGTCGAAAAGCCGAAGAACTTCGAAATAAAAAAAGGTCGAAGGGCCGTAAAACTGAAAAAAGGGTCGAAGAGCTGAAGAACTTCGAAATAAACAAGGTCGAAGAGCCGAAGTACTTCGAAAAAAAGTCGAAGAGCCGAAGTACTTCGAAAAAAAAGTTGAAGAGCCGAAGAACTTTGAAACAAAACAAAAAAAAGAATCTCTTGGTCGAATGGAAAAGAATGGAAAAGAACCAATGGTCGATGAGGAACACTTATTGCAAAGAGTCGAAGACTCTTCTTGGGAGGAACTAGTGTGGGAGACTCGAACTCGGATACAGATCACGTGTCCTGAGCCAGACGTTATAGACCCTGCTCAGAAGTGTGACTGATCGTCCGAAGGCGGTGGAGCCCCAGGACTCTAACTCACGTCCATCTGATCATAAGTTCAAGACGGTATCCACATAAAATGTGTATACTAGAAGTTGTAGTTTCACACTAAGTACTAACTAGAAGACAGTGTCAGGACGTATATTTAATCTAGATGTAGTTAGAAAGAAAAGTTCTCACCAAACACGCAGTCGGCGATATACTTCCAGCAGAGGCAATCGCATGTAACACGTTAGAATTTTTGAATAGTTGAATGATCACCTAAACAATATTGTTATGGCATTTGTGTGTAATTAATGATTTATTATCTTATTATGTCTTATTTATGTTTTATCTTATTTTTATTTCATTCAATTTTATTTTAATATTTATTTTATTTATTTATATTTAATTTTTATTTGATTTTGTTTTATTTTATTTGATTTTATTTTGTTTTATCTATTTATTTATTTATTTTTTCTATATACGTATTTTTTTTTTTTATACTTTCTTTTCGGCCTCGCTACAAGCCAAAAGGTCGCGTGTTAGGAGCTTCTACCATTATAATATATTTCAATAAATGAAAGATTGCTGCATGAAAACACAATCTAGAACAGTGTGGCAAAGGATGGGTTGAGAGTTTGTTCCACTCAGAAAGACACTTGAAGATTTTTATATGTATTTAGAAACTCCAGTTGAGAATAAAGGTCAGAAATGTGAATATTAGTGTTGAATCCGTTTAGTTTGGAAAATGTTCTTTTTAGTTGACACAGAAATTCTGGTGATTTTTGGTCTCTCTCTCTCTCTCTCTCTCTCTCTCTCTCTCTCTCTCTCTCTCTCTCTCTCTCTCTCTCTCTCTCTCTCTCTCTCTCTCTCTCTCTTGTCTGTGTTCGGTGCATGTGTTTTACAGACGTATGCACTGACGTTGTACAGATGCATTGTGTTCACTCGAGCAATACACGTTTTCAATGTTACGGGTCTTGTTCTTCACGTCGTATTTGTGATGGAACAGGCAGTCTTGTGTGAGAAACATTGAGGAGAGACAGTGAGAGAAAACATATGGTAGAGAGAAAGAAAGGAAAATAGAAATGGAGGGAAAGAGAGCGAGAGAGAGAGAGATAGCAAGGAAGGAAGAAAGGAGAGAAAGAAGAAAGAGAAAAATACAATGAAAAAGAGGAAAAGAAAGACAGAGAAAGAGATAGAAAAAGAGAAAGGGAAAGAGAAATAACAAGAAAGAAATAAAGGAGAGAAAGAGGACAGGGAGAAAGAGAAGAGAAAGAGGAAAAGAGAAAAAATTAAGAAAGACAAAGAGAAAAATAAAGTGATAAAGACACACACACACACACACACACACACACACACACACACACACACACACACACACACACACACACACACACACACACACACACACACACACACACACACACACACACACACACACACACACACACAAAGAGAGAGAGAGAGAGAGAGAGAGAGAGAGGATGAAGGAGGAGGAGGAGGACCACGGGATGGCAGTGGACGTGGGGTGGGGTGGGGGGGACAACCGGGTCTTCAAGAAATGGAGGGAAGTGACTTTGTCTTCCTACAATGGGGGAGGGGGGGAAGAGATTTACAACTTATAGGACGGCTGGTCCCTGGAGGGGAGGGGAGAGGGAGTGAGGGGGAAACGGGGGAAGGGGGGAGAGGGGAAACGGGGAATGGTGGAGAGGGGAGAGGGGGAACGGGGAAAGGGGGAGAGAGTGAAAAGGGAGAAAGGGGAGAGGGGTAGATTTAGAAAACAAAACGAGGATGAGAGGTGGGGACAAAGGGAGAAGTAGGGATTAATGAAGAGAAACGAAGATGGGGAGGGAAAAGTTGAGGAGGAGAGGGAAAAATAGTGGGGGGAAAAGGAACAAGAATTCAGAGAATGGAAAGGAATGAGTCAGGAAACAGTGGGGGAGAGAGAGAGAGAGAAATAAGAAGAGAAAGAGAAAAGTTCCAGAATAAATATTTCAGAGATGTTACTGGGTATTTCATGTGTGTAAAGATAAATGAAAATATATAATAATAAATAAATAAATAAAAAGGACAAGATGAAAGGAGGTGAACACACACAAAGATATGAAGACGAAATGAAGTAGTAATAGGACTAAAGAAAAAAGAAATTAAAAAAGGAGTAAATCTACATAAAAGTATGAAGAGGAACTTTAGTAACAGGACTTAGGCTTCAAAAAATTAATAAATAAATAACCCTATTCATATTCTCCTCTTCTCCCCCCTTTCCCTCCTCTCCCCCTCTCCTTCTCTTCTCTTTCCTCTCCCCCTCTCCTCCTCTCCCTCCTCTCCTCTTCTCCCTCCTCTCCCTCCCCTCCTACCCCCTTTCCCTCCTCTCCCCGTCTCCTCCTCTCTCCTCTTCTTCCTCTCCTCTCCTCCCTCCTCTCTTTCCTCTCCTCCTCTCCTCCCTCCTCTCTTTCCTTTCCTCCTCTCCTTCCTCTCCTCCTCTCCCTCCTCTCCTTCCTCTACTTCTCCCCTCCTCTCTCCCCCCCCCCATCTACGAGCGGGAATCCCAAGACTTCCGTGTCTCTCCCATCACTCACCATTTATTGGTTCGCCACCGCCACCGACGCCAACTTTTCCTCCGCTCCCTTCTCCAATACCTCCTCCCACGTACTGTTCCTCCTCCTTCTCTTCCGCCTCTTCCTCGTTTTCTTCTCTCTCCTTTTCGTCCTCCTCCTTTTTCCTCTCCTCCTCTTCCTTTTCCTCCTCTTCCTCATTTTCTCCTTTTCCCTCCTCCTCCTCCTCCTTTTCCTTGCCCTCTCTCACCGCCACTACCATTACAATCCCCCTCCCAAACCTCCTCCACCTTCACCTCCTACTCCTCCTCTTCCTCCTCCTCCTCCTCCTCCTCCTCTTCCTCCTCCACCTCCTCCTCCTTCTTTTCCTCGATAACCTCAACTGTCACCTCCACCTGCTCCTCCATCACCCCCTCCTCCCCTCCACCTCTTCCTCACACTCCACCAAGAATGCCATGAATTCATCCTTTCCTCTCCATTCCTTTCTTTTGTATTTTTTTGCGTTTTCTCTTCTTCATTTCCCCCTTGTCTTTATCTATTCCTTTTCTCTCTCTCTTTCTCCTCCTCCTTTTTCTCCTACTCCTCTTCCTCCTATTTCCTCCTCCTCCTCTTCCTCCTCTTCCTCCCTCCATTCCTTTTCCCTCATGTTCTCCCTCCCCCTCTTTCCATTCAACTTGAAGTTTGTCTTTCTTAATCTCTTCTCTCCAACTTCCTTTCTATTGCTCTTTTTCTCTCTTTTCTTGTCATCCTCTTCTCGGACTACTCTCCGATTCAGTCATCTCTTATGTTCCCTTCTCCTCTCTCTATCTCCTTCTCTTTCCCTCTACTCCTCCTCTTCCTCCTCCTTTTCCTATGCTTCTTCCTCCTCCTTTCTAACCTCCTTCTACTTTTCCACATACTTTCCCTTCCCTTTCATCATATTCTCTATCTCCTCTTTTTTCTCTTCCTCTTTTCTCTTTCCTGCCCCTCCCACTCCTCCTCCTACTCCTCTCACTCCAACGCTTTCCACCATCTCCTTTTTTTTGGGGGGGGGGGGGCTCAGTACATGTTGAGGAACAAGAGGGCAGTGTCTTCTTGGCAGAGCCTTCAGGAGCGACATGCAAATGTTGAGCGTGGGTGATGGTGGGTGACTTGTGGTGATGGTAGTGATGGTGATAGTGGTGGTAGTAGTGGTGGTGATGATGGTGATAGTGATGGTGGTGGTAGTGGTGGTGATGATGGTGATAGTGATGGTGAAAGTGGTGGTAGTAGTGGTGGTGATGATGGTGATAGTGATGGTGGTGGTAGTGGTAGTGATGGTGGTGGTGGTAGTGATGGTAGTAGTGGTGGTGATGGATGGTGATAGTGGTGGTGATGGTGGTGGTACTGGTGGTGGTAGTGATGATGGTGGTGGTGATAGTGGTAGTGGTAGTCGTGGTTGTGGTAGTGATGGTGTTAGTGTTGGTGATGGTGGTCGTAGTGATGGTGGCGGTGGCGGTAGTGGTGGTGGTGGTAATGGTGGTAGTGGTGGTGATGGTGATAGTGGTGGTGATGGTGGTGATAGTGGTGGTGGAGAGGACGGAGGTGTCTGTGCCCAGGAAACGGTGGAGAGAAAAATGGAGAAGTTGAACTCAATCAAGAAAAGGGATTAGGAAAGACAAATTTCAAGTTGAATGGATGTGATTGGGAAGAAGAGAGGAGGGAGGAGGAGGGAGAAGAAGAGGAGGAAGAGAAAAAGAAAACGAATAAGTGAAGACAAAGAGGAAAATGTTTTGGGGGAGAAGAAGGGGGAAAGTAAAGTAAGGAGGAGGAAGAAGAAGAAGAAGAAGAAGAAGAAGAAGAGAAAGGGAAACTGAAGACAAGCAGGAAAAAGGTTTGGAGGAGAAGATGGGGGAAAGGAAAGGAAGAAAGAGGAGGAGACGGAAGAGAAAAAGAAAGAAAAAGTGAAAAAGGTGAAGACAAGGAGGAAAAAGTTTTGGGGGAGAAGATTGGGGAAAGGAAGGAGAAGGAGGAGGAAGACGAGGAGGAGGAGAAGAAAGAAAAAGAAGAGAAAGAGAAAAAATGAAGACGAGGAGGAAAAAGTTTTAGGGTAGGAAGGGAAGAGGGCGAATGGGAAAAAGAAGAAAAGAGAAAAGAAAGAAAAAGAGGAGTAAGAGAAAGAGGAGTTGAACGAATGAAAAAAGACAAAATATAGGAGGTGAAGTGTATATTTGTACATGTGTGCGTATGTGTGTATGTTTACATTATGTGTGCGTGTGTACATGTGTATGTGTGAGTGTGTGTACATGTGTATGTGTGCATGTATGTGTACATGTATATGAGTACATGAGCATACATGTGTGCGTGAGTTTTGTGTGTGCGTGCTTGTGCATGTGTTGGCACGTAGTTGCGGGTTCGTGTGTATGTGTGCGTGTGTGTATGTACATGTATACGAGTACGTGAGCATACAGTTTTTGTGTGTGCGTGCTTGTGCATGTGTTGGCACGTGTGTGCGCTTTCGTGTGTGTGTGTGCGTGTGTGTATGTGTACGTGTGCATATGTGTGTGTGTTTGTGTGTGTACGTGCTTTTTGTTTGTACGTACGGGCGTGTTCGTGTTTGTTTATGTGTGTGTACATGTTTGTGGTACATGAATACATTCAACTTCCCCTGAATCTGTTTTGGATTTCTCTTAGACAAAACCACTTTAGAACGAACGTAATTTCTTTTGATTTCCAGCCATTTTTTTTTTTTTTATAACGAACTATCAGAATATTTTAGAATGTGTAAATGGAAATCCTATATACTTGCGCTGAGCCAGTATTTAACTTCCATATTTATTTATTTATTTAATTTTATTGCTATTATTATTATTATTATTTAGATAATTATGAAACCTGGATTTAAGTTCACTTTCCTCCAAATAACTCTGTTAACGACCTTGAAGTTGCCTTCAAAATTGCGTCGATAAATCGTATCACTATCTTGTTCAAAGTTTGAAAGATTTCTCATGAATATTTTACCAAGAGATCATTTTCCACATTAGAAGATAAAAGATAGGAAGTGATTTTTTTAAGAATACAAGGTCTGTCTAAAAAATATCCGACCTTAATTTTTTGTGTATACTTAGATTTCTAGGGTACTGTTCATAGTTAAGTGATAATTAGTTTATTTTGATTGCCTCTCCCATCTCTAATCAAGGGATATCTTCTATCACTTTCTCTTCGATCGTTTGATGTTGGGGGAGTTTTAAGGCTTTTGTCTCTCCTCGTGTGTGTGTGTGCGTGTGCATATTATATATAAAAATATGCATACATACGCACGTACCTAATACATACATACGCACATGTGTGTGTGTGTGTGTGTGTGTGTGTGTATGTGTGTGTGTGTGTGCGTGCGCGTGTGTTTGTGTGTGTGTATACATGTATCACGGATATGCATGTATATGTGAACATAAATATATATTTGCATACACGTGCGCAAATATACTTACCCCTGAAGCATACACAGATGCATTGCCCTAAACACGAGCACTGTGGTCCTCGACGGCTCTTGCCCTCATTCGTATTCCCAAGACCTCCAACTTCGTCCTCAGCTTCTTCTACCGTCCGTCATTATGCAGCGCCCTTGCTCTCCCCCCAATCCCCCCCTCTTTTGGGGGTGGGAAAAGGGGGAGGGGGGAGGGGAGGTCGCAGGAAGTCCCTCTTCCTTGACTACCTCAGCCTCCAGCAGATGCTTGAGGTCCTCCTCGGACTTTCTCTCCTCGAAGTCTCTGTCCTTGGGTTCAGTCGACGTTTCTGGTCTTTGTTCCTTTTTCAGACGCTTCGAAGAAGAAGAAGAAAAAGGGAAGAAAAAATGAAGAAGAGGTTCTTGATGATTGGGAGATGAATGGGAGAAAAGAGAGGAAACCATTGAGGTGGAAGAAGAGAAAGAGGGGAGGTGGAGGAAGAGGACGAAGAAAAAGATGGGGAGGTTGGGAAGGAAGAGGAAGAAAAATATAACAATGTAGAGGAGGTGGTGGAGGAGGAAGTGGAGGAAAAGGAGGAGGAGGAGGAGGAGGTGTATAGCTTTTCCAAGGTCACTATTTGCTCGTTTCTTTATGTTTTTTCTTTTATTTGTGTTGGACCTGTTTGTCTTTCCCAAACTCTCGAGTCGCTCTTCGGCAAGTCAGACTTCTCCGAATTCATCAGAACGATTGTTGTGATCTTCGAGTGTGACACTCTTTCCCCGTCTCGCTTCCTCCTCTCCCCTCCCTCACTCCCCTCACCTCCCCTCCCCTCCCTTCCCCTCCCGTACCCTCACTCCCCTCCCTCAATCACCTCCCCTCCTCTCCCTTCCCCTCCCCTCCCTTCCCCTCACTCCCCTCCCTCAATCACCTCCCCTCCCTCTTCCTCCTCCCTTCTTCCCCTCCCTCCTTCCCCTCACTCAATCTCCTCTCTCAATCTACTCCCCTTCCTCTTTCCCTCCCTCAATCCCCTCCCCTCCTTCCTCACTCCTCTCCCTATCCTCACCTCCCATCACCTTTCCTCCCTCCCCTCCCTTCCCCCTCCCCTCACTCCCTCCCTCCTTCCCTCCCTCCCCCTCTCCCTCCCTCCCTCCCTTCCCCTCCATAACTCACTCTACTCCTACTCTCATACGCCTCTCTTTAACCCTCGGCTTCCCTTTTTTCATCTTTCTCTTCCAGCCCCCCATTCTCCCACTCCCCCTTCCCCCCACACACGTTCTTTGTTGTTTTAATTCATAGTTGTTTATTTCTTTATTTCTCTCATCAACCGTTTTATTTTCTTTTATCTTTTTATTTTATATATAAATCTCGTTTATTTTTCGCTCATGTACTATCCAACTCTTGTCTCCAATGCCCCAGTTGCAGGGACAGTTGACCTGACCTCCCAACATTCCCTAGGGCTCATAATAAGACAGGGGCGACAGCTCCTGTACCAGCTACTCAGTGCCCCCTGGCGTAGGCTCCACACCTTCTTCTTTCTCCTCTTCTTCTTCTCTTTCTTCTGCTTCTTTTTCTATTTCTTTTTTTTCTTTCTTCTTTCTTCTTATCCTTCTTCTTCTCCTTATTCTTTTTCGTCTCCTTAGTCTTCTTCTTTCTTCTTATTCTTCTTCTTTCTTCTTATTCTTCTTCTTTCATTATTCTTTCTTCTTCTTTTCTTCTTTTTCATCATCGTCTTTTTCTTCTTCTTAACTCCTTTTCCTACTACACCGTTTTCTTCCATTGCCCACTTTTTTCAATTTCCATTCTCTGCTTTATCACCCAATCCTTTGCACCTCTTTTTGTTCTTTTTCCTCCTTCTCTTTATTTTCCTCCTCCTATCCCACTTCCTATTTTTCTTCCTCCTTTGCCTTCTCTTCCGACTCCTTTATTACCTCCTCTTCCTTCTTCTCATCCTCCTCCTCCGCTTTCTTGTCTTTCCTTTACTCCTTTTCTCCTCCTCTTCGTCCTCTTCCTCCTCCTCTTCTTCCTCCCTCGGCTCCATCTTTCCATCCTCCTCCTCCTCCTCCTCCTCCCTCAGTTCTTCCTCTTCCTTTTCCTCCTCGCCCTCCTCTTCTGTAACTCTCCCTCAGCTCCACCTTTCAGTCTTCCTCCTTCTCCTTCCTCAGCTCTTCCCTATGCTCCTTCTCCTCCTCGTCCTCCTCTGTCTCCTCCCGCAGCTCCACATTTATTTCGTCCTCCTTGTTCTTCCTCATCTTTTCCTCTTCTTTCTCCTCCTCCTCCTCTTCCTCCTTCTCTCTCTCCTTCTCCTTCTCCTTGTCCTTCCTCAGCTCCACCATGCTATCCCCCTCCTTGTCCTTCCTCATCTTTTCCTCTTCCTTCTCCTCCTCCTTCCTATCCCTCATCTCCACCTTTCCCTCCTCCTCTTTGTCCTTTCTCATCTCTTCCTCTTCCTTCTCTTCCTCTCCCTCGTCCTCCTCCTCCTCCTCCTCCTCCTCCTTCCCCTCCCTCATCTCCACCTTTCCATCCTCCTCCTCCCTCAGGTCTTCTTCCTTCTCCTCCTCCCTCTCCTTACCCTCCCTCAACTCCACCTTTCCATCGTCCTCCTTCTCCTCCCTTAGTTCTTCCTCGTCCTCCTCCTCCTCCTCCGTGCCCTCCTCTTCGTCCTCCTCTCCTCCTCCTCCTCCTCCTCTTCCTCAAATTTCATATTCTTCTTTCTTCCATTCATCTCATCTGCATTTTGGCCTTCACGGTTGTTTTGTCCGCCTCTCCCGGTGATAAATACGGGCAGACAGGCATAAAAACAAGCCATTACAAATATGTCATTACGTAGAATCATGCATGGCTGGTTCAAAGCTTTAGAAATATATGCAAAACTATTTATCCAAGCGTATTTTTGCGAAATTTTCTGTCTTTGATATGAATCTTCAATGTGAGCATGGAGGGGGAGGGGTCGCGTGCGTGCGTGTGTGTGCGTGTGTGTGTGTGTGTGTGTGTGTGTGTGTGTGTGTGTGTGTGTGTATGTATGCGCGCGCGCGCGAGTGTTAGTGTGTATCTGTTGAGGTGTTGTGCTGATCTTTGTGTGTCTGTGTGTGTGTGTGTGTGTTTCACCATGGTATTGGACCACGTGCTGGCCTTGGGATCGTCAGCATTTATCCTCTAAGATTAGTGTATAGCTAGATCTATATCTTAATTTGACACAGCATAAATAAATAAATCAATAAATAAATAGAATTATTATTTGAATCGATTAAACATTGCGAAATCCCCCTATCAGGAGGCTAGGAAGGTGCCCCTTTCAGAGGACTTTTAAAGTGGAATTTAATGAACCATGACCTTGGTCCAACTCGCTGGCGGCAAGTGTTCGAACTGCCGTCACCTAGACCTTCGCCGCAATTAGCGAGCATCTAATAATAATAATAATAATGATAATAATAACGATAATAATAATAATAATAATGATAATATAATAATAATGATAATAGTAACAATAATAATAATATAGTAATAATAATGATAATGACAATAATAGTAACAATAATAATGATAATGACAATAATACTAATAACAATAATAATAATAATAAAACCTGGTTGCCTGCAACATAAACGCACACAGTCCCCGTATACCAACGGAATCTTTGCCGTGAGTTACTCGTTCTCACGCCGTAATGTTTATGATTATCGTCTCTGCCTCGTGAGGCGTGGACGACCCCAGTTGACACTTATGGATATTGAATTGCAATTTACAGCAACCATCGAGTTGAAATAGAAGCTGCATGTCCGCTCTTTCTAGCTTTATTGGCACTAGGAGAGACAGTCCGCGGCAGTTTTGTTTATATGTGTACATTTGTTCTAGATCCATGGGCAGTACGTCCGTAGGGTGACAGGAGGGTGTTTATGTGTGTGTGTGTGTGTGTCTGTGTGTGTGTGTGTGTGTGTGTGTGTCTGTATGTGTGTGTGTGTGTGTGTGTGTGTGTGTGTGTACGTGTGTGTGTACGTTTGTGTGTGTGTGTCCATGCATATATGGAAATATTTCTGACGAGGTGTGTAATGGAATGTGTGTGTGTGTGTGTGTGTGCGTGTGTGGAAACATGCATATATTGATGTGTGTATGCATGCATGTATGTATGTATGTGCGTAGGTGTATGTTGCCCAATTGTTTCATTTCTTCTATGTTCAGTGAATCAATGTCCTTATATAGAAAACTGTGATAGAAGGGAAGCGTATGCCTCGCTTAATGGGTTGTAAAAGGTATAAGTATGTATGATTGCGTATATGTGTTGTGTGTATATACATATATTTTACGCATATCAAAAGTTCACATTTCCTCTCACCATAAACAAAACCTTACCAAGCCGGATTAAGCCACTATAGTGAGGCTGAATCGTTCCTCAGGGGATGGGCCGGTCCTGTAGTGGACCACTAAACCACTAAAGCTGAACTACAAACTATACATGCGACCACAAAATTGTGACACATTTATGGCGTTTGGCACGGATTCAGGTATCAGAGACGTGGATTCTTTTTTGACGAATCAGATTAAATTCCTAATGATAAGGAATTCAAACTTTGTTACTGACTGATTGGAGAAAGAAATTTAAAAAAAGAGAGACACAGACAGAGAGAGAGAGAGAGAGAGAGAGGGGGGGGAGGAAGGGAAGAGGGATGGGGGAGAGGAAGAGGGGAGGGAAAGGGGAAGGAGAAATGGAGGAGATGATAGAGTGGACGGGAGGTGAAGGGAGAGGAAGGGATGGGATGGAAGGGGAGGGGAAGGGAGAGGGTAAGAGGAGAGGAAGGAAGAGGGAGGATGGGGAGGGGAGAGGGGGAAAGGTAGAAGGAGGAAGGGAAGTGGGAAGGGGAGGGGAGAGGGACAATGGGGAGGTGAAGGGGGCTGGTCATAACCATTGGGAGGAAATATGGGGAGACGGAGGAGGGGCAGATTATGTAGTTTATGGTAAAATAAATCATAAAACTTTTTTATGCGACCATAGTGTCTTCTTTTCCCCTCTAAGGAGAAAAAGACGAAATCATGATTGTTTTTCCCTGTGTGACCTTAGTTTTTTATGTTTTTATTCTGTACCGTTTTGGTTGATCTTATATATATAAGATCAATATATATGATACAATAAGATAATCCAAAAATTATATATATATATATATATATATATATATATATTATATATATATTATATATATATATATATATATATATATATATATTTAATTTTTGGATTATCTTATTGTATTATTTTGTTTAAACTTACATTGTTATATCATATATATTTTTTGGTTGATTGAATTTGATCATTTTATTTATTTATATTATTATTCATAATGGTTTATTTTATTTTAATCCATTTAATTTAATCTCATAGTGTCTTTAGTTATCTTTGTTTATTATCTTTATCATTATAGTTTAGTTTCATGAATATTTTAAATGTGGAGCTGAGAGGACAGAGGTGGTCGAATGAGCGAGTATTAAGAGGAAGTCTTTCCTAAATCTGAGAAGTACGAAGATGAAGAGGAAGAGGAAGAGGAAGCGGAAGCGTAACTTGTCCTGGATGCTTCCCCGGATATTAATCTTGTGCCCCAGAGGAGGAGGAGGAGGAGGAGGAGGACACAACGGCCATGACACGTTTCCCGTCACGTGACTAAGGATGCTGTTGTGGGACTCTTCCTTAGACATTTTTTTTTTTTTTTTTTTTTTTTTATATGTGCCTCTAGTATCTTCTCCTTTTTCTTCTTCTTATTCTTTTTCTTATTATCTTTCTTCTGCTTCCTTTTCTTCTTCTTCCTCTTCTACCTCTTCTTATTCTTCTTCTGCTTCTTTTTCTTCTTCCTCTTCTACTTCCTCTTCTTTTTCTTCTACCTCTTTTTCCTCTTCTTTATCTTTTTTTGTTTTTCTTCTCGTTTTTCTTCTCCTTCGCCTTCTCTTCCTCTTCTTCCTTCTCCTCCTCCTCCTCCTCCTCCTCCTCCTCTTTTCCTCCGGGACAAGAGGTAAAGACTTTTTTTCGGATCTGCGTCTGTAGCATCTCATTTTACTTTTCTTATTTTTTCGTTTATGCTCCATTTGTTTTCAGCAATGGTCCTGCAAGTTTTGTCTTCGTCTTATATGTTTTTTTATTGTTCAGTAATGTTGTGTTTCCTTCCAGCTTTATCTCCCTTCGTTTGCATATGGATGACAAAACGCCTGGTTTCGTTTTACGAAATTATGTGTGCGTGCGAGCATGTGTTTATGTATACGTGAGCGAGGCTGTGTGTGTGTGTGTGTGTGTGTGTGTGTGTGTGTGTGTGTGTGTGTGTGTGTGTGTGTGTGTCTTTCAGTCGCTTTTACATTTCTTTGTTACTTTCCCATCGTTTTCCAAATCGTGTATTTTTTTCAGTTTTAATGACATTTGTATGTTTTTAGTTTGTATTACATTATGCATTGTAAATACTCATTTACATATGATTATTCATAGTATCAAACCCCTCATAATTATGGTAAAATAAATCATCCAACAGTTATGTAACTATGTGTATATATGTGTATATATCTCTCTCTCTCTCTCTCTCTCTCTCTCTCTCTCTCTCTCTCTCTCTCTCTCTCTCTCTCTCTCTCTCTCTCTCTCATTCTCCTCTAGGTAGGAAATGCGAAAGTCATGATAGCTTTACCCTGTATGACCTCATTTTTTCTACATCTTGTTTTTTCTTTCTCTCTCTCGTGTATAATAGGCACATCGGTCTGTCGTAGATTCCTCACATCGTGCTCGTTACAACCACTGCCACCACCACTATCACCATCACTATCACCACCACTATCATCAGCGCTCCCCATCACCACCACCACCACCACAGTCATCAATACTGCCGTCACTGCTACATCTACCACAACCACCATCACCACCATCACCATCACCACCATCACCACCACTACCACCACACCGCTACCACCACCATCACTACCATCACCACCACCACTCAACCACCAACACGTCATATCACGTCACAACCGTCACCACCAGCATCACACCACCATCACCACCACAACCACTAACACATCACATCACACCCGTCATCTCCCGACGGGAAAGGCGAAAATCCAGCTTATATGAAACCCGCGACTCACAAAGGCCCAGAATACAAAACAGCCAAAATTACGTCAACAAAGGTTAAGATCCTTTGTACATGTGTGTGAGAAAAAGGAAGGGAACAGGAGAGGTATGCTTACATGTGTATGTCTGTGTGTGTAAAAGAGGGAGTGAATGTGTGAAACTTTGAGGATTCAGTGCAGGACCTCCGTGCAGTGTAGTTCCTGAAGACGTGGACATACTTTGAACCCTTTGTCTCTTCAGGTTCTTCATCTTCCTCCTCATCTTCTTTTTCCTCCTCATCTTCTTCTTTTTCTCCTTCGATGTAGCTCCTGAAAGTCAATCAGCGTGGATCTTCTTCTTTTTCTTCTTCTTCGATGTAGCTCCTGAAGGTCAGTCAAGGTGGATCTACCTTGAAGACCCTTTGTCTAATCAGGTTCCTCTCCTCGTGTCCGCTTCTTTAGAATATTCTTTTGGGATTTCCAAGAGCCAAAGAACCCAGGGAACCCATGACCCCAAGGCCTCCACCCAGACACCCACGCGTCCCCCCCCCCTCTCTCTCTCTCTCTCTCTCTCTCTCTCTCTCTCTCTCTCTCTCTCTCTCTCTCTCTCTCTCTCTCTCTCTCTCTCTCTCTCTCCCTCTCTCTCTCTCTCTCTCTCTCTCTCTCTCTCTCTCTCTCTCTCTCTATATATATATATATATATATATATATATATATATATATATATATTGTCCCAAGTCCCAATATCTTCGTTTTTTTTTTTAACTTCCTTTAGTTTCTTCTTCCTCTGCCTACAGTCAGCTTCACTTTTAGAATTTACAATAACTGGCGTCTTTTTCAGAACATGTATTAAATATTTTTTGTTTACGTGGGGGTACTTACAATACATGGATGCTCGCTGGCCGAGCGGGTTAGAGCGTCGCTACTTGCGGCGGAGGTCGAGGTGACGGTAGATCGAACTCTGCCGACAGCGAGTTGGACCAAGGGCATAGTTCATTCAATTCCTGATAAGGGGAGTTCGTGACCTTAAACCGAATTAGCCTCACTTATGATACGGATAATGCTGTTGGTCGTAAAGTTGTCCTTCACATCATAACTTTACGATCTAAAGAGAATCCCTCCTATAACGTCTCTAGATGAGGTAGTGTAGTACTTAGCAGTGGAACCTCCTGCAAGCCATACGGTGCGGGAAATCGAAAAGAAAATGGAAGAAGGAGAGGTACAGACATGTTCAAAAGTTACTTGCGGCGAAGGTCGAGGGGATGGCGGTTCGAATCCTTCCACCGGCGAAGTTGAACCAAGGGTATGGCTAATTAAATTCCACGCTACAAAGTGCTCTGTGAGAGGCACCGTCCTATCCTTCCGATAAGATGGAGTTTGTGACGTTAAACCACATCAATTATTGTCACAAAAACATATGTATATATATATATATATATATATATATATATATATATATATATATATCATCTGCTCAAGAAAATTACCTAACTCTTAAGACAAATACTACATAGGAAATTATATAATGTAGTGGACAAAAAATATATATTGACGTTGTTGTAGCTGTAGCGTGGGTCAAAAGTTTTGCTCTACAGTGTGCATGTGGATAGAATCACTGGTTCAACATGGAAATTGGTTTCCAGGCTCTGATTGATCCTCTTTTTTTTTTCTTTTTTCAACCAATGAAACATTCATTTGGTGTATTTCTCATCAGTGTATTTTAGTTCTTTCGTAATGTTGCAAATGATTGCAAACATTTTTGAGACTTAAGTTGTAAAAAATTATTTGTAAAATTAATTGTAAAACTTGCGTGCTAATTTTTCACCCAGAGCTATAGAAATTACAATTACATTTTCACGAGAGTATTGGGAAATCACGTTAGCCTTTTTAACATAGTGGAACAAAATAACAAAATAAAAAAAAAATCCACTTTTTTGTTTGACAAAATCAATTTTCGGAAACGAATTAAAGAGTGTGTTTTTATACAAAGTGTATTCGGAATCTTAATTTGAAAATTTCGGAAATTAATCGTTGGCAACTGTCACTTCCAGTTACACAAATATACTAACTGCATTTCTTTATCGTTTACATTTTGTGTCTGTTGATTCGGTAACTGTAAACAATGGAAGTTTTGCCACGTGTTACGGCTCTCTCTCTCTCTCTCTCTCTCTCTCTCTCTCTCTCTCTCTCTCTCTCTCTCTCTCTCTCTCTCTCTCTCTCTCTCTCTCTCTCTCTTACTAACCAAACTCATTATTGGAAAAAGCATTGCATTATAACGAAAACAACATCTCTCCATTAAATCTAACTTGAATGTTTAGGACACGAAATCTAGAAATTATTCATAAAACCAAAATAATTCGTCAGCAAAAACGCCAAATACTTTACATTTGTTTAAAAAAATATTCGACACTATTTCGATTTCATGAGCAGATAGGCCTGAGTTTGATACCCGGGATCCGCTGCTGGCTATGGCCAGGCGGGGAGGCGACCCAACACAGGCCAAAAAAAAAAAAAAAAAAAAAAATAAAAAAAAAATGGCCACAACTAACTGGGGCTTACCCTACCCAACCAGGGGTTTCTCACTTCCCACTGCGTGGAAGTGGAATGGTGATTTAGGTGAGTGGTGAGTTAAGAGAACCATAACTCATCACAAGTGTTGCCATATACATGAATTTAATTGAGTATGTTCGTAGAGCTCCCAGGTTGTTAACAAAGAAGCCTAAGAACAGAAGAATGGAGGAGACTCCTGCAAGTGAACATAAGGCCTACACTAGGCAGTTCCATCTCCCTTACCACCTGACATCCCTATCCATAAAGTTATCTAAATTTCTCTTAAAACAACCAATAGTTTCAGCGCCCACTGCATGGGTACTAAGTCTATTCCATTCGTTAGCCACTCTGTTGGTAAACTAGTTCTTTCCTAATTCGTTCTTAAACCTAGATTTGTCCAATTTGAATCCATTACTACGAGTCCTGCCATATTGTCTTAATATGATGACCTTGCCTGTATCACCCTTGTAAAAGCCCTTGGCCCAATTGAATACCTTTATTAAGTCACCTCGCACTCTTCGTTTTTCCAGAGAATGTAAGGTGCTTAAAGGGATTATCACACTGGGCAATTTTTCCTCCGACTGTTGGAGGAGATTTGCAGCCCGTAGCTTTCGGAAAGGAATATGCTGAAGGAAAAAAAAATCCTCCAACTTATCAAATGACATTCATCAGTACCGCCGATGAACTGGAGGTTGGAGGTAAAATAGCCCAGTGTGATAGCCCCTGAAGCCTGTCTTCGTATGGTAAATTTCTGATTATCAGTACCTTAACCCCGGACATCGTCCGGGAAGAGTAAGGATCGTGTTGCAAGATCATAGTTTCATGGTGATTCTTTGTGTTTTTAAAGAGGAAATATATTTACCGTGACAGACAACAAGAGTTGTGGATTTTCCAGTGAGTTATTTTATTTTTATTTTATTTCATTTTATTTTATATTTTTTCGTATTATCATATTTTTATTTATTTTATTTTGCTTTGTTTTGTTTTATGTTGTTTAGTTTTATTTTGTTTTATTTGATTGTATTATTTGATCTTATTTTTTATATTTCATTTTATCAATTTATTTGATCTCATTTTGCTGTATTTCTAATTCATTTTATTGCATTAGAATTATTTTTTTTTACGAAATTGCCATTTGTATTTCAGATATATATCCTCCATTCTGTTAATTATTTCGAGATATCATATCGACTGAAACCAGATCTGTTGGTTCAGATAAATTCGTCCGAAAAAAAAAAAAATGAAAATCATCGGAAAGAATCTTTCATTTCCCAGCTGTTCGAGCTATGAAGACCAACACTTAATTGGTCAATGACTTTTTCAACTCGTAGTTTTTTTTTTCATTCCAATATATATTTTTATTGATTAATTAATTTATTTCTTTTCTCCGACCTCAACGCCCAAATTATAATTTTCTGAATCTGATTCGGTTTAACGTCGCGAACTCCCTTCTATCAGAAGGCTATGACGGTGCCCCTTACAGAGGACTTTGTAGCGTGGAATTTTAATAAATCATAACCTTCTTCCAACTCGCTGCCGGTAGGGTTCGAACTGCCGTCATCTCGACCTCCGCCGCAAGTAGCGACGCTCTAATCCGCTTGGCCAGCGAGTTAGAGCAGTGGGCAGTGTGTCAGGTTTATTCTATTCTATTATTTTTTTATTTTAAATGTTTTTTCTTGGGGGGGAGGAGGGCCCGTCATTTTTTTTTTTATTCATTCGGGGGAACTAGATAGTCGGGGATGTGCGTTTCTCTCTCTCTCTCTCTCTCTCTCTCTCTCTCTCTCTCTCTCTCTCTCTCTCTCTCTCTCTCTCTCTCTCTCTCTTTATCTCTCTATTTCTCTTTCTCTTCCTGGTAGATGGGGGTGAGGGTGGAAGAATTGTGGGAGGAGTGAGAATGGGGGCAATTAGTTTGGGAGGAGGGAGAGTCTAGGAGGAAGTGTGGAAGGAGTGAGTGTGGGAGAAGGGAAAATGGGGATGAGGGAGAGGTGTGATAGGAGGAGGGGTGTGTGGGAGAATGCAAATGTGGGAGAAATAAATGTGTGGGGGGTGGGAGCGGGGGGGGGTTCCTAGTAAAGCTCAGAAGCAAGACCTGATAGCCCGAAGAGAAATTGCAAGCATTCATTCTGGCAATTTTCCTTTTGTCAATTGCAATCTGCGGCCTTGTTTCCCCCCAAAAAACACTTTCCCCCTCAAGGGGGGGAAACCAGAAAGAGTCTTGTGAGTTGTTGCCCCAAGTCGCCGGAGGGCTCTTATTGGCTGTCTGAAGGATGGGAGCGATTGTGGCTTATGACCGGGGCTTATGACTTGGGGTTCTGTAGGTCTTTTAGGGCTACAGATGGACGTTCTTAAAGGGCCTGTTGGTTTGCGTTACTAGCCCAAGTATGACTGGGGTTTTGTCACGGGTTTCTGTAGATCTTGTAGGGCTGTGAATGGACGTGTTTAAAGAGTTTGCAGGTCTGCTTTACGAGCCCAAGTATCTTTGGGGTTTTAAATAGGTCTCCGTGGGTGGGGGTGGGGTGGGGGTGGGGGTGGGGTCGCTTAGGGCTATAGATGGATGTCTTTCAAGGGCTTGTGGGTCTCTTGTATTAGCCCAACAATGGCTATTTTAAAGGGATTATAGTGAATAGAATTACTATGGTTGGATATATAGATAGCCATATTTGCGATGCTAAAGAAGCCCCAGGTAGATACTCCAAACACCCTAAAAGCACAGTGTGTGTGTGTGTGTGAGAGAGAGAGAGAAAGAGACAGAGAGAGAGAGAAAAAAAAAGAGAGAGAGAGGGGGGGAGAAAGAGAGAGATAGAGAGAGAATCACCATGGTCTCAGATTATGTGATTGACTCGTGGTGGACAGCTATTACCCTACCGGAAGAGAGCACACACACACACACACACACACACACACACACACACACACACACACACACACACACACACACACACACACACACACACACACACACACACACAGAAAATAGAATAAATGTAAACGTAACATTTCAAAATGGAGGGACCGTATCCCAGATTTTTTAAACAAAGATCCATGTGAAGAACTCTGACACTATTCAGATAGAGAAGTTTAACATTTCATCATATGCAGCGCCTTAAGTTTTTCATTCGCACAACACGAATCGTACACTCGAAGGCACGTGCACACACACACACACACACACACACACACACACACACACACACACACACACACACATACACAAGCACACATGGACGTGCGCGCGCGGTATCGCGCTCAACCAGAGACCCGAGTTCGAGCCTCGTCCAGGACTGAAAACTTCGGCATCGCCACACTGCGAGCCGGCATTACAACTCTGGTGGGCAAGAATTTTTTTATTTTCACGTCATGCCGTTTCCTTCCCGCGCTTCAAAACTTAAATTTTTGTTACCAGCTTCACCGTAAACTAGAAAATGTTGTCCATAAACGATAAACTGTTGTTTCTTTCCATTGGCGCCAAGGTCAGAACGCGGCGATAAGATTAAACTTGAAAGTTAAATAAATAAATAAAAGGAGATTTAACAACTCCCAGACTTGACCTCGTTTATGGTGGATGGTTGACCTTGAGAGGACTTGAATATAAAGATTAATGAAGAGAGAAAATGGAAAGAGAGTGACGAGGAGAGCCATGGGTGACGAGGAAAGAGGAGGGCAAGGCAGAGTTGGAGTAAGAGGGAGAAGGTGCTAGTGAGGAGCCTACGCCAGGAGGCGCTAAGTAGTATCTGCGGCCGAAGCCGTCACCTTTGCTCTATTATGCGCTTTAGGGGCTGTTAGGGGTCAGGTAATCAACTGTCACTGAGGAGAATTATATAGGTACCCCCACAAAATTTAAGAAAAAAAATTAACCTTTATATTATTGTTGCATATGAAAGACAACTTTATTAGAAACAAAATGCTTTTTAAATTTTTGAAATAGCTTGAAAAATAAGGGAGATACGATTTCTTGAATTATTTTCTTAGCTCGCATTTTTGGCTCGACTTTACCATAACAAAGTGTTAGAATTAAGGGTGGTAATTTGTAAAGATTTCGGTAAAGAAATACATTAACTCTAAACCACTGGTCCAATTTGATTAAAATTCGGAATACTTGAGTTTTATGGGTCAACAAATCACATGAGCATGTCAAAAATAATGTGAGACATCTCCATCATACCATATTTGCCTTTTCATGGCAACCATGAAGCTGTCGCTAAACGCCGACCGAAGTCGACCGACGCCGACCAAAACCACACAATGACGAGTTTTTGCTCAAATGCATAATTTATATACAAAAAATAGCACATGATTGCATTATTTGACCTATTTTCTTTAAAATGGATAATTTCCACGTAAAATGATTGAAGAGAAGTTATGTTTTTATCCTCTGAAAAATGATCAGCCGGCCACCAACGCCGGTTGATAATTTTGTAGAGGATAAAAACGTAACTTCTCTTCGATCATTCTACATGGAAATCACACATTTTAAAGAAAATAGGTCAAATAATGCAACCATATGCTATTTTTTATATATAAATTATGCATTTGAGCAAAAACCGTCATTGTGTGATTTTGGTCGTCAATGGTAATAGTAAACAAAATCGAACGCGAACTGGACGCATCAGATTCATGGGTGATATGGCTACATTCCGGGGATTTAAGCTCAATTATGATGTGATACACGATATTAAGCTTCTCATGTCCGGGAGAAAATAGGTTGATAAACTTGTTTATGTAACTTAAAATTATGTTTAGAGATTCCTTACCTTAATATTTTTACTCGGAAAACTATGTTGCCGAGTTTGACAACCAAATTTCCGTTTAAATCGCTGAATTTTTTTTTTCTATTTCAAGAATTAGCCTTACACTTGCAAAACAACAAGATAATTTGAATATCTTTCGCATGCGCTAAGCGCTGGAAGCATTCAAATTTAACCAAATAAAACCTAGTGGGCCGCAACATATGGCCATGAAAACAATACATGGTCGACGGTGGCGCCGCGCGTGGATTCGGGGGTACCTAAATTAGAGAGAAAAGCGGGAGAGAGAGGGGGGGAAGCTCATATATGAGCTCTGAGCTCTCTTCCGGGAGGGTAATAGCTATCGATCACGAGTCCAACACGTGATCCGAGGAGAGATGGAGAGGGAAGGAGAAAGAAAAAGAGAGAGAGAGCGCAAGAGAGTGAGAAGGGAGAGAGGAAAGGAGAGATAGAGGAAGAGAGAGAAAGAGACCCAAAGAGAATGAATTAGAATGAAAAAGAGCAAAAGGGAGGGAGAGAGAGGGAGACAGACAGACAGGCAGAGAGAGAGAAAATAGAAAAAACGAGTGTTTCTCCAAAAGCATGGGAACGAATGTCTTAAATATTCTATTGGAACTGATTGTGCGTTCGTAAAAGAAAATGGGAGAGAGAGAGAGAGAGAGAGAGAGAGAGAATGGTGCAAACAAGACAGCTGTTATGACATTTTAAGAGAGAGAAATACCTACCAATTGGGAAACTATAGCCTTAATGGTCCTCTACAGGACCGGGCTATCCCTTGAAGGACGATACTGCCCCTTTACTTCACAAAGGTGGCTTAGTCCGGAATTGGCGAGGTTGTATGTATAGTGAGATTTTTATTTGATTTATTTATTCATTTATTTATTTATTTATTTGTTTATTTATCTATTGTATGTTGGAATGGCTGTGGTTAAGAATGAAGTCTGAAATCAGTGTGATAAGTTCATTCATACTGAATAATCAGTGGGGAAGATGTCTTGCTCAACAGTGTGTGTACATGTGTGTTTTTCTTCATATTTTGGTATTTTTTATGTGTGTGTTTGTATTGTGCTTGTACTTGTGTGTGTGTGTGTATTTGTATTATTGTTTGTTTTTATTCTATGTTTGTGTGTGTTCGTACGTATGTTTTATTCATGTGGGTTTGTATTGTGTTTGTTTTTTGTGTGTATTGTTATGTTTGTTTTGTTTCTTCTTTGTGTGTGTGTGTGTGTGTGTGTGTGTGTGTGTGTGTGTGTGTGTGTGTCTTCTTTCGCTTAAATTATGTACCCAACTAAGATTCTAGAAAAGAGGATCTAACTGTGACATTTTTATTTTTTCATTAACGCACAGGAGAACCAGTAGAACGGATCCATGTCAGAATGCCCCTGGTCATTATCTCACATTCAGTATCCCATTGATCAAAATCCCACATGATGTCGGTCAAAAAACCCACATAATGAGTAAGGCTTGATATAATATTTTTAGAACTATAACACAGCTCATATGGGATTTTGAATTTGGGATTTGGAGTGTGGGATTTTGGCAAGTGGTATTGATTTTTTATACACAAAAACGATTTAGAACATTTTAATTCTCACGGTAATTTTCATTTTTCTTCTAATTATTCCTTTCATCTTTGGTATGAAACTGAATATGTGTGTCATCATGAAACAGAATTAGTAATTAAAGATACAGCAATTCTTTGTCTTCATTAAGTTTTCAGATTGTATCATAATTGCTCGTTTGATTATTTGGTCAAATTTATATATACTAATGATGTGTTTCATTTCCGTAGTGTAACAGGTTTAAAAAAAAAAAATCGAAATGGTGTCATAATTATCTGTTTGATCATATTGCTAAGTTTATATGTCTTCATGTTTCATTTTTATATTTTATTTATTCTTTTCAAATGGTGTCATAATTGCTTGTTTGAGCCGGGAATGGATCAGACTTGAACGAGGGTCTAAACTACTTGGCTCCCACGTTAACGACCTCCATAGGCAGATGTGTGTGCATACCTCACCCAGTAATGGCCAATTAAACATGGAATTACTACATTAATGTCCCCTTGCATATGCCAACTGGCCCTTCCAAGGTATCTTGAGAATAATAATGACCTTGACCTAGAATGATAACGACCGTAGCTGACCTTGAATTGGTCTGACCTTGTCTTTACATGACCTGGAATGAAAATGATCTTTGTCTCCCTTAACCTGACCTTAGATTTACTCTAAATACACACTAGAATAATAATGACTTGACTTGGAGAAGTAACGACCTTGAAATTACCTAAGACCTCTACTTTCATAACCTGCTGGGGTAATTACCGTTGCCTCCCTTGATATGACCTCAGATTTATATGTACTTTCTAAGGTCCCTAGAATGATAATGACCTTCACTTGGACAAATAACGACCTTGAAATGACTTAACCTTAAACCCCTACTTCTCACAACCTAGAATGACCAGACCTTCAAATAAATTACCTAAGCTTGGATCTCCATTTTCTTTGACCTTGAAGAGACTCTCTCTCTCTCTCTCTCTCTCTCTCTCTCTCTCTCTCTCTCTCTCTCTCTCTCTCTCTCTCTCTCTCTCTCTCTCTCTCCCTCTCTCTTAACTGACCTTATATTGAGATACCTGTGACCTCTCTTCAGTTCCCATGTCCCAGAATATTAAGAATAATGACTTACCCCGACATTGAATTGATCTGAACTTTAATTTAATGGCCCAAGCTTAGATCTCCATTTTACTTTATCTTTGTCACCTCTTCCTCTAACCTTAAACTGATATTCATACTCCGTGACCTGTCTTCAGGTGACTTATTGTAACCTTGATGACCTAAGCCAATCTCAAGTTGACCTGACCTTGAATTGAGTGACTTCATCCTTGAACACTATTACTCCGTGACCTAGAATAACCATGATGACCTAAACCAAACTCGACTTGACCTGACCTTAAATCGAATGACCTCATCCTTGACCTTTTTTTTCTCTCTTTATTTCCAGGGTTGGGAGTTCGAGCAACGCGGACGGCCCTCTAAAGTTCGAAGACATTCTGCCCGAGAACCCGAGGGATTACGACAAAATGGCGCCCCCGAGGGACGTGGGTCAAGCCACCATCGTCTATTTCCACGTCACCGTCATGAGTCTCGACTCGATTGACGAAAGCTCCATGGTGAGTGAGCAAATTATCGTTTTATTTGGCGTTTGTTTATTTGCTAATAAGCTATTTGCTTGTTTATGAGAAAGGTGGAAGTGGGGAAACACGGGTCTTGATCCGATTATTGAGTTTATTCCTGACCGGTTTCGCTTTGCAGTAGCTTCCTCTGAAGAAGCTACTGTAAAGCGAAACCGGTCAGGAATAAACTCAATCATCGGATCAAGACCCGTGTTTCCCCACTTTCACCTTTCTTATAATTGTCCCAATGTCTCAATATTTGGTTGTTTCTATAATGACCAAACATATGAGCGGTTATTTCTTTATTTCTTTATTTATTTAGTGGGTGAGAATTTATTTTTATTTTGTTTCCTTCTATTTTTCGTTTGTTAATTTGTCTTTTAAGCTATGTGCATGTTTCTAGGGTGATGAAGCAAGTTAGCGTTTTATTTATTTATTTTTTTGTCTACTTATTAGTCTATAATCACTTTATTTTATCATTTATATATTTCATTCATCTACTTAGTTATCTATATGTTTATTCATTTATTTAGCTATTCATTCATTTTTTTTTTTAATTATCCTCATGTTTTAGTTATGTATTGCTTCTGATCCAGGCAGTGGGCGGGGGACAAGATGGGCCCATCAACCAAGAGGAGCTAAAAAGAAAAGGGTGAAAGCAAAAGAGTGTTCGATGGGTGGGTCCATGTCTTGGCTGGCTACCCTCCTTATATGGGGGAAGAAACCTTTTGGTATAAAGTATAGATCGATAGGGTACTTCAGGAACTTAGTGTTCGACAATTTAGTCTTACCCGGAAGATTCAGAACGTAAGTAGAAAATTGACAAGTGTAGAATCTGTTAACATATTCAAAAATATTTGTTTGAAAGAAGACCTGCTGCCGAATTTCGGACTGGTGAGGTTGTGATATGGTCTTCGTAGGGTCTACTAGGGCTTCTGATCGTCGTCAAGAAAGGCTCTCCCGTTTTAAAAGAGACAGACAGACAAATTAATCAAACAGACACAAAACGCACGCGCACACACACACACACACAAACACACACACACACACACACACACACACACACACACACACACACACACACATACACACACACACACACACACACAATGAGGGAGAGATAGATAGAGACAGTGAGGGAGAGAGTGAGGAAGAGAGAGAGAGAGAGAGAGAGAGAGAGAGAGAGAGAGAGAGAGAGAGAGAGAGAGAGAGAGAGAGAGAGAGAGGGAGACAAACACACACACACACACACACACACACACACACACACACACACACACACACACACACACACACACACACACACACACACACACACACACACACACACACAAACACACAAACACACACACACACACACACACACACACACACACACACAGGGAGAGATAGAGACAGAGAGGGAGGGAGGGAAGAAGAGAGAGAGAGAGAGAGGCAGACACCAACACACTCAGAGAGAGAGAGACACACACACAGAGGGAGACAAACACACACACACACACACACACACACACACACACACACACGTACACGCACACGCACACACACAGACACACACACATACACAGAGAGAGAGAGACGTAAAGGGAGACACAGAAAGAGAGGGAGAGGCAGATACACACACACATACACACACAAAGAGAGGGAGAGAGAGAGAATCAAATAAGAATGAAGCTTGACATAAACCCTTTGTGCATTGCACCACACATTGTGAACAAAAGATGTGCTGAAACAAAAGTTTGAACCATTGTTGCCCGAGGCGATCTGATGTACAAAAGGGATCGTTTTGCTCTGCTAAATGTTTGCAGACTCGACTGCATTCGCAACCAACCTTCCTCGTTATTCGTCATCCGCAAACTAGAGCAAAAAAATGTATATTTAAAGTTGGAACACTATGGTCACCACTGTTTTTTTTATGATTCGTTGAACGTTTTGTTGAAATGCTGAAACAAAGAATATAGGTGAGCGACGCCCCTAGACTTTTCACCATGTATGCTCTGTGTGAGTGTGTGTGTGTGTGAGTGTGTGTGTGTGTGTATTATATATATATATGTATATATATATATATATATATATATATGTATATATATATATACATATATGTATATATACATATATATGTGTATATATATGTATATATATACATATATATATGTGTATATATACATATATGTATATATATATATATATATATGTATGTATATATATATATATATGTATGTATATATATATATACATATATATATATATGTATGTATGTATACATATATGTATATATATATGTATATATATATATATATATATATATATATATATATATATATATATGTATCACCGGTGGAAAATATAGAAACATATTCATATTCCATAACTAATACCACAGTGGGAGTAGAAGAAAAGTGTGGAGAGGGGTTGTCTAAATATTTCGACTGCTCACTACAGTCCTCTTCAGTAGTACAAAGAGGGAGGAAGATGCTATCTTGAAATAGCAAACTCTTACAAGAAAGAGATTCGGGAAAGGTACATCGACGACTACCCTTACTTAGTAGTGACCCGAGAATCATGTGGTGTGGGGTCAGGAGGAAGATTCCTGTTGACAATACGTGTGACTATAATTCTGGATATGATGTCTGAAGACCACTGCATGTTTGATATAGATATAATAGGATATTACCACAACATGAATATATCAAAGGGGCAGTGGTCTCCGGACATCATATCCGGACTTATGGTCACGCATGTTGTCAACAGGCATCTTTCCCCCTGATTTGCTGGTTTTATGTTTTTCTTTACAACTTGTAGACAGTAAGTACTTTCGTATATTACATATTCAGACTATATTACATCTGAAGATGTAATATACGAAAGTACTTACTGTCTACACGTTTCCCTTCTCCTGTGGTTATTTTGCATTTTTGAAATTTTGTTTTTGTATATATATATATATATATATATATATATGTATATATATATATATGTATATATATATATATACTGTATATATATATATATATAAATATATATATACATATAACATATATATATACATATATTATGTGTATATATATATATATATATGTATATATATATACTGTATATATATATGTATATATATATATATACTGTATATATATATGTATATATATATATATATATATATACATACATATATATATATATATATATATATACACACATTTTTTCTTTTTGCCAGTGGTACCAGTTGTTGATTATTTATATGATTATTTCACATTTTGTTTGGTGAACCCATTGTTTAATAGTATTTGTGTTTATGTTTCTTGGTCAACTAAACAAAATATAGAAGTGAGGTAATTCACATATTTTCCATGACCTTACATGACCTGAAAGTCATGTCTTGATGACGTCACTTTCCCTGGCAATGACCTTGATTAGAACTGTTTCCCGATAGAAACGGCCTTCCTGGTTGGCACTCTACAGTGACATTTCCCTTTGTAATAGTTTAAAGGTGGTGAAATATCAAAATCATGCTATGGAACGTAGGTGTTATATGTCTAATGTTAATAATATCAACCAAAATAATAGATTCTTTACATTAAAACAAACCTCTAGCAATTCTGGTAACGAGGTAACAAGCAAGTTGAATTTTTTTTTTTTTTTCATGTTCGTTTCTACCCTCAAACTCGGGCAGTATAATGAGTCTGACGTTTGTCCACTGTGTTATTACTGAAAAAGCCCTGCTGGGAGAAATGTTAGATATCCTGGATCCCATACTCTGCTCTTGGTCTCTCTGTTACATTGCTGATGCAGTCGTTGCTTCTTTTTACTCCTCGGCACTCAAAAGATAATTCCATCGTCTTGGTACCACAATGATGGGTGTCAGGTACTTCAAAGTCTTCTCAAAATTTTGACGGAGTTGGTGCAAAAGAGAGATGGAAAGTTAGATGGGGCGAAGGGAGAGAGGGAAAAATGAGAGAAGGAGGAAGGGAGGGAGGGAGGCAAAGAGGGAAGGAAGGGAGGAGGAGGGAGGGAGGGAGGGATGGTTGGAAGGGGAGGAGGGAGAGAAGGGAGGAGGAAAGAGGGGGAATGGAAGGGTTGAGGGACTTAGAGAGGAAAAGAGTCAGGAAGGGAGGTATGGAAGGAAGTAGGGAGGGATAGAGGGAGAATGGAAATTTGATTATGTTCAGGAAAAAGGAAACATTGACCCTCCGAACTTGTGAGTACCTTTCCATCTTCTTTCATATATGTGTATATATATATATATATATATATATATATATATATATATATGTATGTATTTGCAGAAACCACTTGGAAAATATTTTCCAAGTGGTTTCTTCAAGTATTGTTGTCACGTGTGCTTAGTGATTTGTTTTGCATATATATATATATATATATATATATATATATATATATATATATATATGAACATGTATATATATATACAGTATATATATATATATATATATATATATATATATATATATATATATATATATATTCAATTTTGAAATCAAATTCCCGTTCAGGTTCCAAGGAAAGTGACCCAGAAATGATTTTAAGCTGATGGGCTCGATATTTTTTTCCGTGTTTCAAATTTATCACCTGGGAGGTAATTTTTCAGCATGTCATCAAGATGTCATTTGGAATAGATTGCTCTTGGCAAATCCCATGAAATGCCTCTAGGTTTTGTGTTTTCAATGGGAATTCCATTACCTGTACGTCATGCCAGGTCCAGAACCTATGTTTTTTGATTGATGAGAGATTTGGTTGTTCGTATGTCATTACAGAAATCATTTCATCAAACTTCACTTTATGTTTGGTGTTCTCATCATTAAAGGAGTGTCCTTGGCCTAAAATATTAGTTATGTGTAAGCACAGAATTTGTAACCCTATCAATCAATCAATCAGTCAATAAGAACATAAGAATAGAGGAGACTTTAAAAGATCATAAGACCTATACTAAGTAGTTCCATGTCTCTTACCACCTGCCATCCCATGAAGTTATCTCATATTCTCTTAAAACAACCAATTGTTTCAGCGCTTACTGCATGGCTACTAAGTCTGTTCCATTCGTTAACTACTCTGGTGGTAAACCAGTTCTTGCCTATTTCCTTCTCAAGCCTAAACCGTCCATCCAACAGTCCGTTGCCCCAGGTCTCTCTTGACCCACGGCCTCCAGGTCACCGCCAACGGCTAACGGGCGGATCCATATGTCACTCAGGGGAAAATACTGTGTTGTTGTCAAGGGATTACTGTAGGACGTGTTTAGTGGCTTTTGTGTCGTGGTTGCGTCTGGGACACATTGATTCTGTGGCCAGGATTCTTTGGGCCAACAAATAAATGTTGAATGATTCTGGGATAGGTAAAGGGTTTTTTGGAATGTATATGTATGTGTGCATGTATGTAATATGTGTTATATATGTGTGTATGTAATGTATTTATGTAGTACATGTATGTATATATATATATATATATATATACTGTATATATATATATATATATATATATATATATATATATATATGTATGTATGTTTGTATGTAGTACATGTATGTATGTGTATATGTAATGTATGTATGGGTCTGATGTAATGTTACTTATGTAGTCCATGTATGTGTGTCTGTGATGTATGTTAAATACGTACTATATGTATTTATGAAATACATGTACGTATGTGTATATGTAATGTAGGTATGTATGTATGTGATGTATGTTATATATGTATATACGCAGGTACATATGTAATACATGTACGTATGTATATATGTAATGTATGTAGGTATTTATGTGATACATATATTTAAGTATATATGTAATGTATGTATGTATGTATATGATTGTGTTGGTAACAAATGCTAAATGTATCACAACCAGTTCTTCAGCCCTTTAATTGGCGAGCCGTCTCCCCCCAGGTGAATAAAATCTCCTGGCGGCAATTAGAATAGAATTTATAATTCGGTTTGGCGAGGGTCAACCGAGGTCATTCTTGATTGATGGTTTATTCGGTTTAAAGTCGCGAACTCCCTCTATCAGGAGGCTTGAACGGTTCCCTTTACAAAGGACATTGTAGCTTGGAATTTAAAAACATTCCCTTGGTGCAACTCGCTGTTGGCGCGTTTCGAACTGCCGTCACCTCGACCTCCGCCGCAAATAGTGACGCTCTAACCCGCTCGTGAGGATCTAACCAAAATAAAGATAATTCTTGTATTTCCTTTTTATTTTGGTACCTTAAGGATAGAAGCGTCGGTAATGAAATATAATTACATCTTGCCCTTTTGTCTGAACTGCTTGTTGGTAAAGTACCCTTTAAAGCCGGTTGCTGTTAAAATATTATGAAAAGATAAATATATGAACAATTTCGGGCCGTTGATACCCCCACTATAAAAGAAACAAATGAAGCTGTTAATTAAGGTAACTGGTCTGGTAATCTTGGTTTAATACGGTTCCCGTTTTAAGGAGTCATAATAAACTACCCAGAAGCCCTTGACATGAATTTTACAACACTCATGAACTGTTTATTATCTCATCGAAGGAGGAGGCCCAAGGAAATGAAGAAGTTCCTCGAAAAGGGTCATTCTGAGGTCCTCCTAAGGTCCTCCTATTCCCTTGGCGTGCTCCGTTGCCCCTGGTCTCTCTCTCGCCAAATACCCGCGACCTTTAGGTAACCGCCAACGGCCACAGGGCGGGGTCTGTAAAGCATTCAGGGAAGATGTGTTGTTGTCTAGGGGTATGTGACGGCACACTAGGCATTTCTCGCTAGCATGCTGCTTGGTTTTGCTACTTCGGTTGAGTAGAAACGGCTTCGGTTACTTTTTTTTTTTTTTTTCCCAAAGTCAAATTACTCTTGGGTCATATAGTGAGAAGCTGAGTGACGAATTAAGAGAAGTCAAACCTAAAATACGAATGTTAGACACATTGTTGATGTGGTCTTACCGAAGTCTAGAATATGGTAACCGAAGTCGTTTCTACTCAAACGAAGCAGCATAAGCAAGTAGTATGCTAGCCTAGTGTGCTGCTGCCTTTAGTGTGGTTACAGTTTGAATCTGTGGCTAGGCTTATTCTGTATTAGTATTTTTTCAGTCCTAGATGGCGTCCTGAATGCAATCGTGCCACCTTGTGAATATAAGTCGCTGTTCACACTAGCGGTTTGAACCGCGGCGGTTCAGTTATAGTGTAAGTTAATGGAGGCATCATCACACAACCTCGCAGTTTTTCATTGACTATGCGGTACCGCCGCGGTTTCCGCGCGGTTCAAACCGCTAGTGTGAACAGGGCCTTAGTGTGTTAGAATTAGTAGAATGAAGTTATGGAGTGGAAAATGTTATGGACCAAAATGTCTCCTGTCGGCAGGGTCCTCCTTTGTGTCGTCTACGCGTCACACGTCACTGTACTGTAGATGTAATGACAGAAACCCGAAAGATCTACAATAACTTCAGTGCTACAGAGGCCGCGTTTCAGCTGAATGAAATAACCTGGTGCATTCAGAATTTGATCGAGTTTTATCTTCTTTGGTCATGAACTGTCTTAAGGGTTTTGCCAAAGTATGTCATTTTATTGAAATATTTAGTGATGTTAATGGTGGTGTTAGACTTGGTGATAGCAATGACAAGAATTGGTTTATTGGTGGTGATGGCTGTTTCCATGGTAACTGTAATCATGTTATTGTAACGATGGTAGTAGTCAATGTAACGATGTTCATTACGGCCAAAGTTACATGAAAGGTGGCGACCTCATTAATATTTCGCCCAGGGAGCGGGACTGTGTGTCATAATAAGATGGGGATCCTTCGAGGGGAGGAAAAAAAAAAAAAAAAAAAAAAAAAAATGGCCCTTCGGAAACTTTCCAGCGAATCTTGCTCAGAGAGTTGCCAAGAGTGTCACATATATGAAATGCCGATTTATGGGCCAGACGCGAGTCCCATCGTTTCCGACCGACTCAAGAATGCTCGGAGAGTAAGGGCGTTGGCATGGAGGAGGCAAAATCGCTCCCCAGGTATACTGAGGCGCTGAAGGGGTTATCACACTGGGCAATTTTTCCTTCCACATCCTACCTCCAACCTCCATTTGAATAACTAGAATATGACTTCGCTTAAAGAAATCTAGACTTCTCTAAGAACATTTCAACAAGTCTAACATTCGTATAGGTTTACAATCTCTTAGTTTATCATTCGGCTTTACTATGTATGACAGAAAGATTATTTGATATTTGGAAATTTGAAAAATAGGATATTGTAACCGAAGTCGTTTCTACTCAAACGAACTCTCAACTGTCGACGCTGTTGAAGCCCGTGGAAGCCTAGTATGATAGCCCCTTGAGCAAGAGCTAAGACGAGTTAATCAGGGACCTTGAAGGGCTAAGTAAGCAATCTGTTTTGAAGGACAACCAGTATCAAGGGCTTAAGCGGAATGTAAACAAAGGGGCAGAAGCTTTTGGAAGCCTCAGCGAGTGTCTTCTGATCCAGCACGTGTATTTTTGTCCTCGAAGTACTAAAGTTCTTCACACACGCGATACCGGAGAGCAGTGTTTGGGTAAGAAGGAATTTGTATCTATTAGTGATTGAATAGGCATGGGGAGGTGTAGTTGGAGTTAAACGGATAGTTTTGAGGATAGTGAGCCGTTATTATGTAGTAGTAGTTAGTAAATAGCGCTGATGACTTAGACGAGAATAGAATAGTTATGTTGTATGAATAGTTGTTTTATGAATATTAGGAATTGAATGGGTAGTATTGAGGATAGTGAGTGAATATTGGATAATAGGAGTTGAATAGTTAGCGTTGATGATTTAGACGAGAATAGAATATTTATGTTGTATGAATAGTTGTTTTATGAATATTAGGAATTGAATCGATAGTTTTGAGGATATTGAGTGATTATTGGATAGTAGAAGTTGAATACTTAGCATTGAATAGAATAGTTATGTTGTATGAATAGTTGTTTTATGAATATTAGGAATTGAATGGATAGTTTTAAGGATAGTGAGTGATTATTGGATAGTAGGAGTTGAATAGTTAGCGTTGATGACTGACGTACAGTAGTAGAAACATGGAAATGTTGGAATAGTGTATGGGTGGTTGCATTTGGGTGGATGGTGGATTTTTTTTTTATATCAGATGAGAATGAAGGGAAACGTCAAGAGAGGAAAGGTAGATGAAGGGAACTAGGTCGCATTAGTTATTGCCAAACACTAGCCACACTATCCATAAACCTTAAAGACAAACTACAGCCACCATAGCTACTACCACCACTGATACAACTACCATCACCTCCACCATCACCACCACCATTACCACCACCATCACCACCACCACAACCACTGTCATCACTGTCACAGCCACAAGTGTACAAAAACAATGCCACAAACACCACCACAGCCGACACCATCACCATAACCTCCACAACTACCACAACCATAACCATCACAACCACAACAACCACAACCACAACAATCACAACCACTACATCTTCCCCAGCAATCCTGCTACGTTCTCCACCGAGGACACCCTCTCTGGCTGCGTCTTCATGCGCGAACATCAGCGCGACCCAAGTAATCTTGTCAAAACTCGCTTAACCTCTTCGGGCGAGCTGGAGGGGGACGCGGCAGATACTCGTCGAAGTCATCAGCGAGCAGAGGGCGTAGTCGACCGTGGAGGGAGAGATGACTGTTTTTACGAGTCTCCGGGAGAAGTTCCACTTGGTCGACCATACTGCGCTATCGTAATAGGGACTCGTTTTTGTGGAGGATGTTTTTGTTGCATACATACATACATACACACACACATACATACACACATACATATATACACACACATATATATATATATATATATATATATATATATATATATATATATATATATATACATATGTATGCGTTGTGTGTGTGTGTGTTGTGTCATTATGACATTTGGAAATAAACTCTCCTACTGGGACTTGAACCCTTACCTTAGCGTCTTATAATAAGCAAGCCGCGGGGTCGATAATAATGATGATGGTGGTTATTCCAGGTAGTGCAATGTAGTTCAGTTCGAAGCTATATATATATATATATATATATATATATATATATATAATATATATATATATATAATATATATATATATATATATATATATATATATATATATATTGTTGGAAAGTCAGGTGATGATGATGGTGGTAGTGGTGGTGGGAAAAATCAACGGAAAAGGTAATACTACGAAAATCACCTAAAGAGAGAGCGGTAGAGAGGGAGGGAAGGGAGTGGGAAAGAGAGAGAGGGAGGAAGAGAAAGAGAGAGAGCGAGGGAGGAAAGAGAGGAAGGGGAAGAAAGACAAACAAACGGAGAGAGAGAAAGAGAAAGAAAGACTGAGAACGAGACTGAGACTGAGCCTTGGCACAGCTTTTCATGATCTTAAAGGGGAATTGATAACATTTGAATCGAGACCATTTTCGCACTTAACGCTTGCTGGACGAGAAGTAATGGCCTCTTGCTGCCAGGACGCAGATCTAATCTCGGAATAAGTAGAAAATTATCGCCAGACGCGTAGTCGCTGTAAAGAACAGACGTCTCTCTGGGCCTTTGCAATGAAATAGAGTTTGAAGCTGTTATATTTATCTGAATAAACGCGTGAATGATACAATTTAGTGTTTGGCAAACGGTTTATGTTTATCTTAATGAACGCGTGAATGATATGATTTAGTGTTTGGCAAATGGCCGTTTTGTTTGTTTGATCAGTTCCCTGTTTGTGTGCGTGTTTGTTTGTTTTTCTATTAATTAATTTTATGAATAAATTTATTTGGTCATTTCCTTACTATTTTATCATATACGTATATGTACATATATGTGTATACGTACATATATATGCATTAATTTATTAATTTTTATAATAATTTTTATTCTTATTTGTTTATTTATTTGATTTCTATTCTTATCTTTATTTGTTCTCATTTATTTATTAATTTATGTATTTCTTTATTTATTGATTTGCTTATTATAATTTTTTCTAATCCGGCCTCTTCATTGACCAAAAGGTTTCTTGCCATTGTAATCTATTGTGGCGACGCGGTAGCCCAGTGGATACCGTGTGGAACTAGCGAGCACGTGGTTGTGAGTTCGATTCCCGGGACCCGCCGCGGGCTATGTCTGTTGGTTCCCGACACTTCTAACCAGTCGGGGAGGCGACCCATCATCGGAAAAAAAAGCGGCTTGTCGCATCTGACTGGGCTTGCCTTACCATGGGTTTTCTCACCACCTCGTCGGAGTGTTTTATATATATATATATATATATATATATATATATATATATATATATATATATATTATATATATATATATATATATATATATATATATGTATATATATATATATATATATATATATATATATATATATATATATATATATATATATATATATATATATATATACACCCACACAGATCCCTCTTGAATACCTCCTCACATACTAATACACACTGGCCCCCTTTGCAAAGAAAAGAAAACTCTATCAATACCTTGCAGCGACTCGGCAGAAAGGATAGAGATAGGGAGTAGGTAAAGTGCTCCACATTTGTTGGAGACCGTGATAAGGTGAGGAGCCTACGCTGAGTATCTGCGGCCGAAGCCGTCGCCTTTGTCCTATGATGCGCTTTGGGGACTGTTGGTGTTAGGTAACAAACTTTCATTGCCGGGAATCGGAGATGAGTGCGGGATTCGAACCCGCAATTAAGTGAATACGAGGCCAGCACGCTTTCGTTTAAGCCACCAGTGATAGAAGACAGGGAGAAGAACGTCCTAGGAAAGAGGTAGGAGGAGAGATGACAGGGTTGGGGAGTGAGGAAGTTGAAGGGTAAAAGATAGAAGGAAAGGAAAAAGAAAGAGAAGTAGAAGATAGAAGAAAAGGAAGAAGAGAGAGAAGGAGAAGATAGAAGAAAAGGAAGAAGAGAGAGAAGGTAGAAGAAAAGGAAGAAGAGAGAGAAGGAGAAGATAGAAGAAAAGGAAGAAGAGAGAGAAGATAGAAGAAAAGGAAGAAGAGAGAGAAGTAGAAGATAGAAGAAAAGGAATAAGAGAGAGATGGAGAAAATAAAAGAAAAGGAAGAAGAGAGAAGATAGAAGAAAAGGAAGAAGAGAGAAAAGTAGAAGATAGAAGAAAAGGAATAAGAGAGAGAGAAGGAGAAGATAGAAGAAAAGGAAGAAGAGAGAGAAGCAGAAGATAGAAGAAAAGGAAGAAGAGAGGGAAGGAGAAGATAGAAGAAAAGGAAGAAGAGAGAGAAGGAGAAGAACAGAATAAAGAGGAGGAAGAGGACGAGGGTTGAGAGGAGCAGCTTGAGCGGGAATAAGAGGTGGAGGACGAGGAGGAGGAGGAGGAGGAGGAGAGGTTGGGAGAGTGAGGAGGACTAAGAAGTGGAGGAGTAGTAGAGGAGAATAAAAAGAAAGAGAAATACCAGAGAGGAGAATTAGGGGAGGAGGAGGAGCAGTGTCAGGAGGAAGAAAGAGAAAGAAAGGATAGGGTTAGAAGACGCAGGAGGAACAGGTAGAGGAAGAGGAGAAGGGGAAGAGTGAGGAGGAAGAGAAGATGGAAGAGTTGGAGGAGGATAGGAAGAATAAAAAGGAGGAAGAGGAGAATCCACAGTAGAAAGGAGAGAAGAAGCCTTTGGAAGGGAAGAAGAGTCTGAAGAAAAGGAGAAGAGTGAGAAGGAGAAAAAGGGAAAGATGAAGTGGTCGTGGGAAATAATAAGAAGGAAGAGGGAGAGGATGAACCACAGAAAAGAGGACAGAGGAAACCTCTGCAAAGGAAGAAGAGTCTGAAGAAAGGAAGTGTGGGGATAAGATGTTGTGGAAAGAGTCTACGGAGAAAAAGAGAGAGAGAGAGAGAGAAAGAGAGAGGTAAGATACAAAGAACCATGTAAAAGGTTCTGAATAAAAGATGTGGCTTTGGGAGAAAAGCTTCTGCGCATTTGGATGGAATGCTTTCAGGAAGAAAAGAATAGCCTTGGAATGAATAATGAAATCTAAGAAAGCCAGAAGGTTCATATTTAGAAGAACGTAGAAGAAGACAAGAAATTTCGAAGATGGGAAGATGTAGGCACTGACAGAGAATGGATGAAGGTGATAAGCCTACGCCAGGGGGCGCTGAGTAGCTGGGGCCGAAGTCGTCACTTTTGTCCTATGCTCTTTGAGAACTGTTGTGGCAGGTCACAGTTACTGCTGGGAGTTGGAGAGAAGTGCGGGATTCGAACGTACAAGTAAGCGAATGCGAGACCAGCACGCTATCGAGGAGGTTTGATCTAATGTAGTCCAAGTTAAGATGTCCTTGGGTGACGATACAAGAATCAAAGAGTTAAAGAAGGAGAGTGAGATGGTGGTCTATTGGTCTCAGGGGATAAGAAAGAGTCTGAAAGACGTTACACACAAGACCCTCTCTCTCTCTCTCTCTCTCTCTCTCTCTCTCTCTCTCTCTCTCTCTCTCTCTCTCTCTCTCTCTCTCTCTCTCTCTCTCTCTCTCTCTCTCTCTCTCTCTCTCTCTCTCTCTCTCTCTCTCTCTCTCTGTCACTTTTTTTTGAGGTAGCGCACGGAGGATCTGGTAGATTTCATGGAGTGTCCAAAGAGTCGGGGTATGGAAGTTCTGGAAGAATCTGGAAGTACAAGAGTCCAAAAGATGAGGTCCGAGAGGAGTAGTGGAGGCCTGGGATTGGATGAGGGAGTGAAAGGGAGTCTGAGGGGGAGTGTGCAACCCTGAGGAGGGATTTTTAGTTCTAACGAGGGATTGCGCACCTAATGAGGGATCGAAACCTGAGGCTAGCCGTGGATGGCCGAATCATAGGAGGGATTGGTTGGACCCGAGTGAACGAACGTGGTAGAGTCTATGGAAGGGAGAGGTGAAACCCAACGGAGAGAAAGAGAGAGAGAGAGAGAGAGAGAGAGAAAAGGCGGGGGGACGAACGTGGTTGGGTCTACGGAAGGGAGAGTTGGGTACCAACAGAGAGAGAGATAGATAGAGAGAAGGCGGGGGACGAACGTGGATACCAACAAAGAGAGAGAGGAGAGAGAGAGAGAGAGAGAGAGAGAGAGAGAGAGAGAGAACGAGGAAGAGAGAGAGAAGGCGGGGGATGAACGTGGTTGGGTCTACGGAAGGGAGAGTTGGGTACCAACAGAGAGAGAGATAGAGAGAAGGCGGGGGACGAACGTGGTAGGGTCTGCAAAGGGGAGAATTGGCTACCAACAGAGAGAGAGAGGGGGAGGATGAATGGAGGGAGAGTGTGAGAGGGAGGGAGAGAGAAAGAAAGAGGGAGGGAGGGAGGGAGTGTGAGAGAGAAGGGACGGGAAAGAACGTGGTAGGGTCTATGAAAGGGAGAGGTGTGTCCAAACAAAAAATGAAGTTTTTCGTTAAGAACGAAAAAAGTCTCTGATGTGAGGAGCGAAATGGGAAGCGGATTAAGGAAAAAATGATAATGATCTTTATACAGTGCAAGGGTCGCCATGGAAAAGGATATAACACCCTAACGGCAGTAGGAAGGAAAGTAAAAGTATCATCAGGCATGGAAGGGGCTACCATAAGAATGAAGGAGACCGCAAGAGACCATATGGCCTGCACTAGGCAGTTCCTTGTCTCTTACCACCCGTCATCCCTATCCATAAAATGATCTCATCTCTTAAAACAATTTAAATCCATTACTACGAGTTCTGCCCTGTTGTCTTAATATGATGACCTTGCCTGCATCACCCTTGATAAAGCCACTGACCCATTTGGATACCTCTGTTAGATCGCCCCGCACTCTGCGTCTTTCCAGAGAGTGGAAGCGAAGGTGCCTGAGCCTGTCTTCGTATAGTAAATAAGCCCTTGTATATAAGTTTAACTTTCTTTAAGATTGATCAAAGGCGTTGATTAACTAGGGACAGCTACCTCAGTGATGCGATGAATTATGAAAAGAAGAACGAAAAAAATAGAAAAAAAGCACTAAGCTCTTGTAATAAGCGATAAATTCCGTTAAAACCGTTATGACGTCAAAACTCGTTTGAATTTGAAAAAAAAAAGTTTTCTGCTCATAATAAGTGAACGCACTTATCCAAAGAAGCTTGTTGAAGAGGTTAGGCAACATACTGGCCTTGGAAAACTGGGTCAGGAAGTGGAGTATGCTAAGAAGGATATAAATAAAGAATTTAGGTGATGGCACAAGAATGTTGATGGAATGAGAGAGAGAGAACGGGAAGAGAATGCGATGGGGAGAAAGAAAACGGGAAGAGAGTGGGATGGGAAGAGAGAGGACGGAAAGAGAGTGGGATGGGGAGAGAGAGGACTGGAAGAGACGGGGATGGGGAGAGAGAGGATGTGAAGACAGTGGGATGGGGAGAGAGAGAGAGAGAGAGGACGGGAAGAGAGTGAGACGGAGAGGGAGTGGGACGGGGAAGGAGAGGAGGGAAAGAGAGTGGGGTGGAGAGAGGACGGGAAGGGAGTGGGATGGGGTGAGAGAGGACGGGAAGAGAGTGGGACAGGGAGAGAGAGGTCTGGAAGAGAGTGGGATGGGAAGGGAGTGTGATGGAGAGAGAGAGGACGGGAAGAGAGTGGGGTGGGGAGAGGGAGGTCTGGAAGAGAGTGGGATGGGGAGAGAGAGATGACGGGAAGGGAGTGGGATGGAGAGAGAGAGGACGGGAAGAGAGTGGGGCGGAGAGAGGGAGGTCTGGAAGAGAGTGGGATGGGGAGAGAGAGAGGACCGGAAGGGAGTGGGATGGGGAGAGAGAGGACGGGAAGAGAGTGGGATGGGGAGAGAGAGGACGGGAAGAGAGTGGTCTGTAGAGATGACGGGAAGAGAGTGGAACGGAGGGAAAGAGGACGGAAAGAGAGTGGGACAGGAAGACAGTGGGATCAAGAGAAGGGGAGACGAAAAGGGAGTTGGGAAGAAGGGGCGGGAGTATGAGGGAGTTGGGGGAAAGGGAGCGAAGTATAGGGAAATAAGGTATAAGGAATTTAAGGGAGTTGGGAGGAAGGAGAGGGAGTATTAGGGATTGAGGAGTAAGAACAATAAAACATGAGAGATTTAAGGGAGTTCTGAGCAACGTACAAGGGAACAGGAAGAAAGGGAGTTACATATAATGGAATTGGGAGGAAGGGAGGAAAATATAATGAAATAAGGGGAAAAGGATAAAAAAATGAGGAAATGAAGAGGGAGTAAAGTATCATAAATTGGGAGGAAGAGGGATCTATATACATATGATGGGGAGAAGAACGAAGGATGAGGGAGGGAGTGGGAGGTGGTGACGGATGAGTTGTGGGGGTTTGGGGGGAGGGGCAGTCGAGCCCTGAGGCGACGGAAGGAATAGTATGGGGAGAATGTGGGCGGAAGACTAGGGGAAAGGAATTTCAGCAGAGAATATATATATATATATATATATATATATATATATATATATATATATATATATATATATATATATATATATATATATATATAAAGCTACCCCAGCCACTGCAGTCAGGAATATATATACAATTTTTCAAACACACACACACACACACACACACACACACACACACACACACACACACACACACACACATATATATATATATATATATATATATATATATATAGAGAGAGAGAGAGAGAGAGAGAGAGAGAGAGAGAGAGAGATAAATAGTACAAAAGGGATTCCTTAACTTGTAAATCTATAAATGTGGCGGCACACTATGTTAGCATGCTATTTGTTTTTGCTACTTCGTTTTGAGTAGAAACGACTTCGGTTACGATCTTCTAGACTTCCGTAAGAACATCTCAACATTCGTATTCTAGGTTTAGCTTCTCTTAGTTCGTCATTCAGCTTCTCACCGATACAAGAGTAATTTGACACATGGAGATTTGGAAAAAAGGCAAAAGATCGTAACCGAAGTCGTTTCTACTTAAATAAAGGAGCAAAATCAAATAGCATGCTCGTGAGAAATGCCTCACGAAATACACCACCAAGCCTCGACCGGACTATTTCGAAGAAGATGAGGAGCCTACGGCAAGAGGCGCAGAATAACTGCGGCCGAAGTGGTAACCTTTGCCCTATGATGCGCTTTAGGGACTGTTGGGATTAGGCCACTAACAGTCACAGCTGGGAATCGGAGAGAATTACGGGATTCGAACCCTCAGCGAGCTTACGATTACGTCACCAGCATTTCGGAGAGCAGATGAAAAAGGAAGAGTTTCAAAGAATGGACTTCCTTGGGCGACCGAGATGGTCCTCAGGGTCCAAGAACCGATACAGACGCTCCAAGAGCCGAAGAGTCTGGACACGACCTGAAGCGACCCACGGAAGGCCTACCCCGCTTGGGATAAGGAACACATGCTCTCCTCGCCTCGTTATTCACGTTGAGGTATTCAAATGGGTCAAGGGCTTTAATAAGGATGATGCAGGCAAGGTCATCATATTAAGACAGCAGGGTGGGACTGATAGTAATGGGCCTGAATTGGATAAATTTAAGTTCAAGAAGGAAATAGGCAAGAACTGGTTTACCAACAAGAGTGGTTAACGAATGGAATCGATTTAGTAACAATGAAGTGAGAACTGAAACAATGGGTTGTTTTAAGAGAAGATGAGATAACTTTATGGATGGGGATGATAGGTATAAGGGACATGGAACTGCCTAATGTAGGCCTTCGGTCTCTTGCAGACTCCCCCATTCTTGTGTTCTTATAAAGACCCCGAGGAGGGTGTTTATCGAGAACGGCCCTTTCGGAGAACCCCGTCAGGCCTAAGACGCACCATCTTCCTAATCGGGATTCGGCGTTATCATGGATAAATGAGCTGGATTCCTCTACGAACAAAGACGCCCCAAACGGGGGTGACGAAGGTGATGACGTAGAGGAGGGAGAGAGGAGGACGGGGGAGGGGGAGAGGGAGGGAGGAGGACGGGGGAGGGGGTAAACTTGTTCTCAGCCGTGACACGTCCATTAGCGCACCAACGACTTCTCCCTCCCCATTTCCCCCTTCTCCCCCCTTCCCTCCTTCTCCCCTTCCTCCCTCCTCTCTATTGGGTGGCAGATGTTAAAGAATGTACCGTACGTTCTCCGTTCATTGTCTTTTTTACCTGTTTATGTTTGTTTGTGTATATATTTATATATATATATATATATATATATGCATATATATGTATATATACATATATATATATATGTATATGTATATATACATATATATATGTATATATACATATATGTATGAGTGGTAGGGTGGTGAGATAAACACCGAGAACCGTTGAAGTTTTATTAACTGACGTTTCGCTCTTAACAGAGCTTCTTCAGAGTGTACACTCTGAAGAAGCTCTGTTGAGAGCGAACCGTCAGTTAATATAACTTCAACGGTTGTCGGTGTTTATCTCACCACCCTACCACTCATTTTGTCGTCCATTCCTCTATATATATATATATATATATATATATATATATATATATATATATATATATATATATATATATATATATATATATATATATATATATATATATATATATGTCGCTGTCCACTAGCGAATTATTCAAATATATATATATGCAAAGTAGACCAATTGGAAAAAAATAACGAAGCAGAGCGCTTTCGTATATTACATCTTCAGTGCAAAATAAATTTGTCTATTTATTTGCATTTAAGATGTAATATACGAAAGCTCTCTGCTTCGTTAATTTCTTTTTCCAAGTGGTCTACTTTGCATAAGTGAACACACGTACCCGTGTTCTTATTAGCATATATATATATATGTATATATATATATATATATATATATATATACTATATATATATATATATATATATATATATATATATATTTGTGTGTGCGTACGTGTGTGTGTGTATGTATGTATGTATGTATGTATGTATGTATGAATATATGCATTCCGCCAAACTTTTCTGATATAATATCTGAGATAATCTTTGCTCTATCATAAATATTCGCCATGTTAAGATAAACAAAATGGACTGTCCACACACACTTATATATTTCATTTTTTTTTTATTCTATTATTTTTTTTTTCCTGTTATTTTTATCTATTTAATTTCCCTTCCCCTCCACTATATATCATTGTATTTCGTCTTTATATTTCAATGGTTTGTTTATGTGTTCAACGTTTCCCCCGTGTACCTCAGGAAACGTTTTTGTTTATTTTCTTTTTTATTAACTCATGTTTATATATTTATCTATTTTTCTTTATGCCTGAGGATTCTTGTGTGAAAGGCATCTCCTCACCATTGTTCATTTTATCTGTAAATTTGTCAGTCTATTTATTTGGTGTTATTGCTGTTTGTTTATCATTAAGGTTCGTATATTTATTAATTTATTCATTTTTTGACTTTTTTATTTGTCTATTTATTTGTCCGTTTTTTATTTAGTTATTTGACCGTTCATTTATTAATTTGTTTCCTTGTTTATTTGGTTATTTATTATTTTATTTATTCATTTGTTTATTTATTTATTTAGTAATTTGTTTTCACCTCTCAATACTTTTTCAGCCAGTCATTTCTATTGTAAATGACTTCTGTATCCCGTTGGATTTACACATATATTCTCTTATTTTCTCTTCTTTGGAATTCTTCATATTCGTCATACATTCTTCCCCTCTCCAGATAATCCTTTGTCACCTTCCCACAGCAAGTTTCAATACACGAGGCTGACAAAGAACAAATATGGGAGATATTGCTTTGTAACCGAGTAAACTATCTTCTTTCAATATATCACTCAAAAAAAAAAGCATTGTTGTCAAGTACTTGATTGAAATGGTTTCAGCCCCATTCGGCGAAGGGTCGCAGACAATAGCGAACACCAAAACTGTCCCTGTATGCATCAGGACTGCGAATATGAAAGTTGTTGTTGTTGTTGTTGTTGCTGTTGTTGTGTTGACACCACTTTGGTTTCCAAAAGATAATTTTTATTGAAATAGAACTGCTGTATATAGAATATGTAATCAATGTTCAACAAAGGGAGCTATGTCAGATAAGACTCTCCGTCGTATGTGTGATTCACCACCATGGTCTTGGATCACGTGTTGGACTCGTGATCGACAGCTATTTCCCTCCCGAAAAAGCTCAGAGCTCATATATGACCGATCTATGAGTAATGATGTGACCTTACACGCACACACACACCCAACTCCCCGTCCACGAGAGTTGGAGTAACGACTCGCAGCGCAGCGATACTGAAATTATTTCAGCCCTGGGCGGGATTTGAACCCGGACCACAGTAGTGGCGGCCACGGATGCTACCACTGCGCCATGTGTGTGTGTGTGTGTGTGTGTATGTGTGTGTGTGCGTGTGTTTATGTACATGTATGAGGACAAGGAATTGAATGGGAAGATGTAAATAAGAAACTGGAACCCGAAGAAAACGAGAGCTTCTTCCTGGAACGCTTCCAGACGATGACACTGGAAACGACACACAAACCCCACCCCTGAAAAAAAAATCGAAATAGATTCCATGAGAACAAACACACATTGAAACGTTTTCTACAAAAACAAAGGAAAAAAAAGTTATTGGGCTGGAGACATAGAGTCACTGAACGCGTGAGTTTTCCTCACTAAATGAAGTCACACAATGAAGATGTTCGTGGACAGAACAGACAACAATAATTGCCGCCGCCCTCCCCCCCTCCACAAAAAAAAACTCAGAAGCGAGCACACAATATATTGTTCTGTCTCTCCCCCCAGTCTCTCTCTCTCTCTCTCTCTCTCTCTCTCTCTCTCTCTCTCTCTCTCTCTCTCTCTCTCTCTCTCTCTCTCTCTCTCTCTCTCTCTCTCTCTCTTTCTCTCCCCCTCTCTCTTCTCTCTCTTCTTTCTCTTCTCTCTCTCTCCCTCTCTCCCTGTCTCTCTCTCCCCTCTCTCCACTCTCCTCCTTCTCTTCTCTCTCTTCCTCTCTTTCTCCCTTTTTCTCTTTCTCCCTCTCTCTCTCTCTTCCTCCCTCTCTCCCTCTCTCTTCCTCTATCTCTCTCTCCCTCTCACTCACTCACTCGCTCCCTCCCTCCTTCCCTCTCCCTCCCACCTTCTCTCTCCCTCCCTCTCTCTTTCTCTCTCTCTCTCTCTCTCTCTCTCTCTCTCTCTCTCTCTCTCACTCACTCACTCTCACTCTCTCGTATTCCTGTTTTGTTTCCAATAGTATATTATCTTTACTCCCTGTGTCCTTCTTATTACACATCAGTGGCTTAGTGGCTGGAACCAAGAATATGTTCTTCAGCTAAGAACTGCTAATTGGGATTCCTTGTTCTTAAGGATATAATCCAGGACACGCACGCACACACACACACACACACACACACACACACACACACACACACACACACACACACACACACACACACACACACACACACACACACACACACAAAGAAGTCAAAAGATAACGATGATGATAATGATAATGATGCTAATATTAATGATAATGATGATAATGATAATAGTAATAATTATGATAATAGTAACAATGATAATTATAATAATGATAATGATGGTAATAATAGTTATGATAATAACAATGATGATTATAATAATAATAATAATAATGATAGTAATAATAGTGATCATATTAATGTAATCATAAAATCTCGTAACACAAAATCGCTCTTGAATTGACATAGAAATAAATCTAATACTTGAAATTTATCCAAAAAATTATCTTTGGTTTTAAGCTCACAGAAAGTCGTGTTCTTGTGAACTCTCCTCTTGGGCATCACTGCTGACCTCGACTTCCAAAAGAAATCCATCTTTGTTTGTGGACTCTGAGGGTTTCTTTAGGGCTGAGATGCAGCTTTAGGGTTCCCATGGGAGTGGAGGGGTCCCTCTGCAGAGTCGAGGGACCAAGTGGGAGCAGACCGGGTCCTCCAGGAATGTGGACATAAAGGGACTAACGGAAAGGGACTCAGCCCAACAGTCTTGCAATTTTTTTTGTCCGCTGGGGGGGGGGGGCGTGAGCAACAGGCAGCGACATTAATTTTTCTTCTTTTACCCCCTTCACCACCTTCTTCTTCTTCTTCTTCTTCTTCTTCTTCTTCTTCTTCTTCTTCTTCTTCTTCTTCTTCTTCTTCTTCTTCTTCTTCTTCTTCTTCTTCTTCTTCTTCTTCTTCTTCTTCTTCTTCTTCTTCTTCTTCTTCTTCTTTATTATTTTTCTTTTTTTTATTCTTCTTCTTCTTATTATTATTTTTCTTATTCTTCTTTTTCTTTTTTATCCTTTTCTTCTTCATTTTCTTCTCCGTCTTCTTCTTTATCTTTTTTGTCCTTCAACTTCATCTTTTTCTTCGTCTTTCTGTTCTTTTTATTTTTCATATCTTTCTTCTTCTTCTTCTTCTGTTACTTAATCTACTTGAATTTCGACAAAAACCTCGCTGTTACTTTTCTGTTGAAAAATCTTATTACATTTTTATTCTTTATCTCCTTTACCTCTTCCCCTCTTCCTCCACCCAATCTTCCTCCTTCACTTACTTCTCCACTTTCTGCTCCTCCACCTCTTCCTCCTCCTCCTCATCCATCTCTTTTTTGTTTTTCTTCTTCCTATGTAGATGTAAAGGAAGCTTGAGTTCGATTGTCGTGAGATAAACGAGCACAAAGTCCTTTTACGAGAGATGATGAACGTAATATTTTTCGCGCCCTATGTATACCAACCTTAATTACCTTCATCACTTATTTATGTGCCAAGGCAGAGTATTACAGCAAAGGCCAAAAATACTTTGTGTGTGTGTGTATGTGAGTGTGTGTGTGCGTGTTAACCAGTGTGTGTGTGTGTATGTGTGTGTCTGTCTGTCTTTCTGTGTATGTGTGTGTGTATGTGTGTGTATCTGTCTGTCTGTCTCTGTCTATGTGTGTGTGTGTGTGTGTGTGTGTGTGTGTGTACGTCTACGTCTGTGTGTCTCTATGTCTCTGAGTGTCTACTTTCCTATTCGTGTACTTGTGAATCCACAGTGCAGTGTAAATAATTTTTTTAGTCTGAGATATAACACAAATAGGCCAGAACTTGGTATCACAATACCACTAACAAAGGTACGTGATCACTTCCATACCAAGCTTCTACTCCACGCCAATCATCATTTGTAAGTCTCAATTTTATTTATCTATTTATTTATTTATATATTTTAGTGGTTCTTGAAGCTCTTACCAGTAGAGTCTTGGTGAAGATCTGATGACAGAGGCCTGGGTCGGAGAGAACAGTCAGTCTTAGGGAGAACCTTCTTGAGGGGCGACCCCCACCCGAGACTCTTGACGAAGGACAAACGTCTTGTTCGAAAGCTGGAATGGCGTGAAAACAGGAGCCTCGGTGAATCGTGAATACAAATCGTTCTTAGGGATGGAGAGGGAAGTGGGCTGGGGAGCCTGTAGAGGTACTTGATAAAAAATAAATAAATAGATAAATAAATAAATAAGTAAAAATTAGAATAAATAAAATAAAATGATAATGATAATAATTATGATAATAATAATAATAATAATAATAATAATAATTAATAATAATAATAATAATAAATTGTCACCACAAGTAATTGTCATTGTTTATGTGGATGATTTTTATATTCAAAACGTATCTCTTACATCTTAATGTATAGATCGTTTATTCTAGGAAACATGAAAAATAAAATAAAAAGAAAATAAAAAATTAGGAGCCTATACCAGTAAGCGCTGAGTACCTTCATCCGAAACCGTCAGTTTTGGGAATCAGGGAGGAGTGCGGGATTTGAACCCTTGGCTAAGCGAATGCGAGACCAGCACGCTTATGATGACGTCACTAGCAGTGTACAGGGTGAAGGAAAAATCATGATAACCTTGATAGCGTTCATAGTTTGTTTTTATATGGCCTGAGGGCTCCACAAACTTAGTTAACTTGATTTAACTTTATTCAAAGGAGTTAGTGGAAGGAAATTAGAGTAGCTCAAACTTTTGTTTCCCTCCTCCTCTTCTTCCTCCTCCTCCTCCTCCTCCTCCTCCTCCTCCTCCTCCTCCTCCTCCTCCTCCTCCTCCTCCCGCCTACCCCCTCTTCCCCTTACCTGCCTCCAGCATCCCCCCTTATTTTTTCTTCCTCCACTGTCCCCTTCCCTCCCCTTCCCTCCCTTCCTCTTCCCTCCCCTCCCTTCCTCTTCCCTTCCCTCCTTCCTCACCCCTTCCTTTCTCTCCCCTCCTCTCACCTCACCTCTCCTTCCCTCCTTTTTTCTTCCTCTCCATTCTTCCTCTACCCTTCCCTATCCTTCCTCTTCCCTCCCCTCTCCTTCCTTCCTCTTCCCTCTCCTCCCCTTCCTTCTTTTCCCTCATCTTCTTTTCCTTCTTCTTCCCTCCCCTTCCCTTCCCTTCCCTTCCCTTCCCTTCCCTTCCTTTTCCCTTTCTTTCCTTTCCCCTTCCACTTCCCCCTGTTCACTTCCCTTCTCACCCCTCGTCTCCCTTCCTTTTCCTTCCCTTCCTTTCCTTTCCTTCCCTTCCCTTTCCTTCCTTTTACTCCTCTCATCTCTTTTCTTTACTTCTTTCATTCCATCTCTCTTCTCCTCTCCTTTTTTCCTCTCCTCTCTTCCTCTCCTTCTCTTCTTTTCTTCAGTCATCTTCTCTTCTCTACTACTCACATATTCCCTTTCCTATCTTCCCACTATGTTTTTCTTCTCTACCTTTTCCTTCCCTTCCTTTCCCTTCTCTTCCCTTTCCCTCCCTTCCC
>NC_134786.1:65665101-65690101 GCF_046742065.1 Oratosquilla oratoria
AATATTTTTTTTTTTTATTATTTATTCTTTCAACACTTGCAGTATGGCAAATTATGCTTCAAATGACTCAAAGTACATCACTGAAACACATACAGTACTATACATACACTCAGATACAGTCACCACAGACAGGATACAGATGGCGAGGACACATGGGCCTGACGCACTTGTTGCACCTGTGACGCGTCTTCCTGTCCGACTTGACCGGGCACTCACAACAGCGCACCAATGCACCACTGCTGTCTGAGAAAGATGTCCCTGGTGATCCTGCAGCACTGCCTGGTGAGGGTACATTGCAGACAGTGGTGATCAAGGACTGCAGGGATCGAGGCAAGGGTAAAAGCAGCCGTGACGTGGCCCATGGAGTGATTAGTGCCTTCCCGACCTGCAGCATGAACTTCTTGCGTGACATGATTTTTCTGTTGCCCCCTCTTTCCATATTCTCCTTGTATATAATGTAAGAGTTCACATTGGCAGCATTCAGCATTCCATAGAAGATACAGAGTGGCCAACGTCTTGTTTTGCGCGAACAGGAACTCAGGGAACACATTTGATCAAAAGTATCAACTCCTCCTTTCGTTGAATTGTAGAAGTCAATAATCTCCGGCTTTCCTTTAGTGCCAATGTTGGGCTGAGAGTGCTGAGATGACAGGAGCAACACTAGTTTCTTTGTTGTTTTGGATGTATCAGACACATATGACACCAGAGTCATTTCCTTTGTGTACAGGAAGGCACTTGATCCCCGCTTTCTTGTACCTTTCTCCTTCATCTCCTTCGGTATCTCCTTCTTGTTGGCGCGCACTGTGCCAACAAGAGTCATGTCACAGTTATTTAGGAGATCTGATACCAGGGGAACAGAGGTGAACCAGTTGTCAGTCGTGACGTTCCGGTGTGTTCCATGGTAGGGCCTCGTCAGCTATCTTGTAAAGTGATGGCCGAGTGTAAGGTTGCCCCTTGGTTGAGTCCCCTGCTTCCCCAAGTAAGGGATGCCACCAAGTAAGTAACTGGACTCACTATCATTGATGAGAACGAGCTTGAGGCCATACTTGGCCGGCTTGTTAGATTTTCACCCAGGCTGTACAACTTACGGTAACAGTAAGTCTGGGAGAAATTCTCCCTAAATGCAGTCTATGGAAAAAAACCAGTGAGAGAGCCGGACAGCACACCCTCCACCAACCAAGTCAGACAAGGCCATGAAGGTACTGAGACCGCCAACCCATTCCCACCATGCCTTGTGGGTGAATTGCATAATCTCCAAATTCACTAGGGAGAAAATCACCCCAGGTTACCATTCCCGTTTTTGATGGGAAAGAGGAGAGGAGAGGAGAGGATCGGTGGGAAGGGGGAGAGTCGGGGGAGGAGGAGGAGGAGAAATAGGGGGGAAGTGTTCTGTTGTTCACTTTTAATTAGCAAGGTTTCCCGACATTCAAATATTAATCGCAATGTCATATCAGTAACGCTTATCGTTGTACAATGTGTCACCGAGTGACGATGTATCAGTCATTTTCATTCCCAAAAACATTTCACATTTTAATTTCCAAAACATCTCATCGATATGAAATGATTTAACCACTGACTTTCCAAGAATGTCGATGATTATTTGTACCACGGCTGACGATCACTGGTTAATGTGTGACAAAGAAAATATTTAACACTTTAATAAAATCGCACGCCGACAGGTAGAGAAAATGTCCAAAGTCCTGTCTCAATACAAGGAGGCTAGCGGTGGTATTCTTAAAAAAAAAAAAAAAAAAAATCTTTCCCTATGTAAATATTATATAAATCCTTGGACGGGGAAGATTTATATAAGGAAATATTTTTTTCAAGAATACCACCGTAAGATTCTTACGGTGGTATTCTTGAAATATTTCTTTCCTTATATGAATGTTTCCCTTCCAAGGATTTATATAAGATTGATATGAGGGATTTTTTTTTTTTTTTTTTTTTTTTTATACCACCGTAAGATTCTTACTGTGGTATTCTTAAGAAAATTCTTTCCTTATATAAATATTTCCCTTCCAAGGATTTATATAAGATTTATATAAGGATTTTTTTAAGAATATCACCGTAAAGCCCCGATCACACATGCGCGACTCAAGTGAGTTCGTTTGAGTAGAAACGACTTCGGTTACAATCTTTTACTTCTTCGAATCTCCAAATGTCAAATTACCTTTGCGTCATATAATGAGAAGCTGAATGACGAACTAAAAGAAGTTTAAACCTATACGAATATTAGATACTTTGTTGAATTGTAGACTTAGGGGAGTCTAGAATACTGTAAGCGAAGTTGTCTTCCAGGTTTTCAGTTTCACAACACTTGACGAGAATCTTGAACGTGTGCTGGGGGATTGAGTTAACCTTAACTCCTCCACAACAGCCAGAACAAAGTCTATAAAGGTACTATTTCAACAAAGAGTTTAACTAAGTCGGCCTTAATCCACTTTGTTTGAGATTCTGCTCCTTAAACTGAACAAAATCGTCTGACGAAAAGGATTATAAGCGAACTTAAAATCGTACGTAATGTCATTCAAGTAAACATTAAAACAAAAATTTTTAGTCCCTTTCCAGCGGCCCATCTAACTTTAATCCACTTTGTACCAAGTTATTAGACCGTATCCTGGGCACCCATTTAGTAAGGAAATAGTTAATAGTCAATCAAAGACGACGTTTCTTTGTTATTATATCTCTCCTTGCAAGGTGCTACAAGTTTAAATGAATATTGCGTCAGGGGAAATAACCAGAATATTTTATATGTAAGTGTGTATGTTGGTGTTTGCATGGGTGTACGTTCATGTATATATATATATATATATATATATATATATATATATGTATATACACACCCATGCGTGTGTGTCTATGTACGAATGCTTGTAAAGCGTTATACAAAATTTAATTTACAAAAAAAAAAAAAAACATCACTGAGAATGCAGAGGATTTCCTGCGAGCACAAAAGATTACGCTGAAGACAAGAGGGACAGAAGAAGAAGTATTGTGCGAATAAGAAATATCACCAAGAAAGGGAAGAGGATGATGAAGATGGGAAGGGGCGGGATGATGAAGAGGTGTGCTATGTAAGAGATGATGGAGGAGGAAGAAGAAGAAGAGGAGGAGGAGGAGGAAGTAAATATGGAGAGAGGCTAGAGAAGAAGAGGAAGAGGAGGAGGAGGTGGAGGAAGCAAATATGGAGAGAGGCTAGAGAAGAGGAAGAAGAGGAATGGGGGAGGAGAAATGGAAGCACATAAAGTTGGGCAATTAGGAGATGGGGGCTTGGAGTATTTATTATGAGGCAGTTGGGGAAGGGGGATTGGAAAGGAGATAGAAAGGATTATAGTCTATGGGCTATTAGGAATGAAGGATGATTTGGGACGGAGAGTGTAAATAAGTAAGGGATTGGAAGGAGGTGGGAATAGAAGATAAACAGATAAATGTGTAAATGAATAAATTAATGGATGAATAAGTAGGTAAATAAATTGAGGAGCGGGAAGAATGCTAATGAATAGATAGATGAATAGATAAATAATAGATAAAATGATAAATGAATAAGTAAATAAATAAGTAAATTTAAGGAAAGCGAAAAATGGTAATGAATAGAGATGTGTATAGATGGATCATAGATAAATGAATGAATGAATAAATGGATAGATGAATAGATAAATAAATCAACTCACTCCGGTCCGCTTGCTAACCCCTCACCGTCCGATACACACTGCCTCCGTTGTTCTTCTGTTCACCAACCTTGTCCATCTCCCAACACCTTCTGGTCTTGCTTAATGTTATCCATCCATCTTCTTTGGGGTCTTCCCACAGACGAGAGGGTAGGCGTGTAGATTTGATTGAATTAGATATTCCAGCGACGCTCCATTTAGGAGTAAATTTACCCAAATTCGGGGACAACTGAATATAGACCTTACCAGTCTTACCCTCTAATGAAACGTTCTATTAGCAGGGGGAAGAAGATAATAGAACGAAAGTCTTCGGTTACATGGTTCGATAATTAGGTTTAACATCGCGAACTCCCACATAGTCTAGGACGGTGCTACGTATTGATGACTTTGCAGCGAGGAATTCACTGACTGATACCCTTGGTCCAACTCGCTGGTGGCAGAATATATACCCCTGGGGTGGGGGTTGAGGAGAAGTTCTTTGAGATAAATTGAAGAGTACGACCCCTCCACCCCCAAAAAAAAAAAAAAAATAGTTTGTCCATGACTGATCTCATTTCCTTTAATCTCTTTAGCTTTGGTATACTCTCATGAAAGAAATTTGGTGAATCAGATCAAAATTAATTAATAAATTAATAGATCTTATATACAGGTTGCTTGAAGAAGATGGACCCGATTTCAGTGCAGTATATTTCTCGATAGCAATATGGGACAATTATACTAAAATTGAAAATGGTTTAGAAGGACGGAAACAACGCTAAAGAATAGATAGGTTAATAGGTAAATAATAGACGAATAAATAGATAAATAAGTTAACAATTTGATTAATAAAAAAATAGATAACTAAAGAAACACGAAGAACGTTAAGGAGTAGATGAATTGATATATAATAGATAGATGAATGAATGAATGAGTGAATGAATGAATAAAAAGCAGAACATTAAGGAGGATAAAGAGTCTGAGGTATGGGGGAACGGAAGGGAACGTAGGGGAGCGAGCAAGATGATGATAGGGGAATGGGGAGAAGGATGGGGAGAGTACGGAGGAGAAAAAAAAAAAGAAAAAAAAAGAAAAAAAAGACATCAGGGAGAAAAACACAGAAGGAGTGAAGTCCGGCTTTAGGCATAATTGCAAACGAAGCGCAGGAAAGGAATATTATGAAGATATGGATGATGATGATGATGATAGTAATCGCAAATTACCCCTATCAGGAGGCTATGACGGTGCCCCTTACAGATGACTTTGTAGAGTGGAAGTGAATGAACCATGCCATTGGTCCAACTCGCTGGCGGTAGAGTTTGAACTGTCGTCACCTTGACCTCCGCCGCAAGTAGCGAAGCTCTGACGCGCTCGGCCAGCCCGCCTGACAATAATGAGAACATAAATATAATTTATTAATCTCTCTTCCCGTAGTATCTCTGTGATGATATGACGATATGATGATTGTGATGAGTAATGATGACTTAGACGTGATGAAGATTAGAAAGACTTCCGGCAACACTGACTTGTGGTGACTTAAAGGACAGTCAACATGGAAATAGAATTGCAAATAATGGGAGAAGATGAGAGGAGGAAAATGAAGTAAGAGCGGAAGGAGAAGGAAATAGTACTGAATTAATATGGACGCGTGAGAGGAGAAAGAGGAGTAAGGAGGGGAAGAGAAGGAAGAGAGGTGGAGAAAAAAGAAGACGATATGAAGTTGGAAGTGATGATGGAAACATGGCCACAAAGAAAAGGAATAAAGAAAGCCAATCTGATGTGTATATATATATATATATATATATATATATATATATATATATATATATATATATATACATATATATATGTATATATATATGTAAATATATATATATATATATATATATATGTATATATATGGGTGTGTGTGAGTGTTGTGTGTGTGTTTTGTGTTTGTGTGTGTATGTATATATATATATATATATATTTATATATATATATAGTGTGTGTGTGTGTGTGTGTTTTGTGTTTGTCTGTGTGTATATATATATATATATATATATATATATATATATGTGTGTATACATATATATTTGTGAGATTGTTCCTGGCTTACTTATATCCGCATAAGCAGTAGATCTCACGGGAAAAAACAAAAGGAATTTAGCAAGAGGTCAAGTTAAGGTAGGTCAGTAATGAGGGGAAGTTCAAAAATACAAAATGCAAAGAAGTCTTGAAGAAATTATATGGTCGAAGAAAAAGAATAACAAATGAATGGGAAAGCGTATTATCTTCTATCACAGTACACTGTTTAAATCTTTTAGTGATATACGAGCCAAGGCCTATAGGCAACTGCCCACGATCCCTTATATATTTTTTTCAGATTAGTGTCAGAGTTTTGTGTGTCATAAAAGATTGAAACGAAGAAACCATAAAAAAACACACAAAAGTTTATTCAGTTGGTCAAAAGGAACGTACTCATACTATCATACCATCCCCTAAATGAAAATGAAAAATAGTAGTAATGATAATAATAACAATAATAATAATAATAATGATGATGATAAATAAAAATCAAATAAGAAATCTCGCAATTGTGTAAATACAATTAACAAATAAATTAAAACACCCCGAAGAAGATTCCAACCAATTAACGAAACTTTATCTTGAGGAGTCAAAGACTTTAATGAAAATAATTTAAAGGCGTTACGATAGAAGAACGACTGGAAATGGAATAGAAAGAAGAAACGGCAGAAATGAAAATTGCCCGCGTGACTGTGTGCCGTAGGGGCGTCATGCAATCTGTACCCCAGACGGGTTGATTATCTTCGAGTATTATAACGATGTACAGCTTTGGGTAAAAGTCAGGTCCCATCCCATGTTTTCCTTTATGCAAATTCAACTCTCCTTCGTGATTACTTGGTTCATTTCACTTTCAAGAAACTATAAAAAAATATATGTATGTATTTATGTATGTATGTATAACAGAATATTGGAAAGTGATTTTGGTATTTCGAAATATCTACATTTTGGAATTTCAAGTTTTAGATATTGAATATTTCAGATTCTGGGAGGTTTCCACTCGAATGAGATATAATCTCAAACCCACCGAAATATCCTCATCCTACTACCCTTCCTCCTCTTCTTCTTCCTCCTCCTCCTCCTCCTCCTCCTCTTACTCCTCTTCCTCCTCTTCCTCCTTCTCAGCCTTCATTACTATCCCCACCATATACTCCTTAAACCATTCATTTTACTTTATCCTAATCTCCCCAACCAACTTCCCTTCGATAATTAAAAGATATGACTTTCCCAATCGTCTCTGTCTTCTCAGCATCAACACCAGTGTCTCCCACATGTTGCTAACATGCTATCCTCCCCGGACGTCACGCCCCATCTCCCCTAATCTCCCCCACCCCCCATCACCCCATCTCCCCCATCACCCCATTTTCCTTGGTCCCTTCCCAAGACGAATTCTTTCCATTAGTTTAGTGCTCGCCAGGTATTTTTCAGTTCTCTCGTGTCCCATATATTCCTTACTCTGTCTGTCTGCCTAATCTGTCTTCCACCGTCTTTATTACGTTATGTTCTTCTTTTTATGGTCTTCCTTTTATTTATTATGTTATGTTTTTCTATGATATATTCTTTTTATGTTCTTCCTTTTATTCAATATGTTACGTTTTTCTACTTTATGTTCTTCTTTTATGTTTTTCTTATTATTTATTATGTTATGTTTTTCTTTTTATGTTCAACCTTTTATATATTATGTTATGTTCTTCTTTTTATGTTCTTCCTTTTATTTATTATGTTATGTTTTTCTACGTTATGTTCTTTTTATATTCTTCTTTTTATTTATTATGTCATGTTCTTCTTTTTATGTTCTTCCTTTTATTTATTATGTTATGTTCTTTTTATGTTCTTCCTTTTATTTATCATGTTATGTTTTCCCTTTGTTCAGTGTTCATTCTTTGTTTATAATTATTCTCGTCGTTTCGTCCCAAGCCCCTCGACACGTTACGTTGTATTCCAACAACTTTCTCAATATCTGTTGTATATCTGTCTATATACCAAAATATTTTGCCTCGAGTTTCACTAAATAGAAAACCCGCATCCCCACAGTGGCTGGCAACGGTCCTTCCCACTGACTCTCTGGTGAAGGAACTTTGGACATTTCTCTGTATTGTATTAATGAGGAGGAAGACAAAATGAAGGGGGTAGGAGAAGGAGAAAGAAGAGGAAAAGTATGAAGAGGAGGAGGAGGAGGAGGAGGACAAAGAGAAGGGGGTAGGAGGAGAAAGAAGAGGAAAAGTGTGAGGAGGAGGAGGAGGAGGACAAAGTGAAGGAGACAGGAGAAGGAGGAGGAAGAAGAAAATAAAAGTAGGAGGACAAAGTGAAGGGGGTAGTGTTTGGAGGAAGAGGAGGAAAAGTATGAGGAGGAAGATGAGGAGGAGGAGGCGGAGGACAGAGTGAAGAGGGTAGGAGAAGGAAGAAGAAGGGGAAGGCGTCTTTCCCTTTGTAAAGTTTTGATGACACGGGGGCTAGTTTAGTAGCCGCTAGTGCTAATGACATTTAAACTACTTTTCTACTTGGCCAAAGTCACCGGAAAGTTAGTAAAATTGCCTCCAAACTATCCTAGTGTCAACGCTTACTTGCTGGATGAGTTAACTTCCATCTAGCAAAAGCGGCTACTAAACCTACTAAACTAGACTCATGTCAACGAGGTTAAAAGGAGGTAACCAGTCATTACACCGCCCCTCCCCCCTCCATGTTCCTCTGACAAGCTAAACCATCCCACTTTATCTCTGCAAGGTGTGTCCTCTATAAACGCCCATCATACGGGCCCAAACATAGCCCGTGGGAGTAACATTCCACTCCTAATAAAAAAAAAAAAAAAAAAAAAAAAGAGAGAGAGAGAGAGAGAGACAACCCCGCCACCCGTTTGCTTTCCTTTCATCTTAGTTCCTTGATGACACATTTATGTATTAATTTATTTATTTATTTATTTTTGTCTCAACACGTCGGCCCCACAGACCCTTTTCTCAATATAGAACAGGGAAATAAAATCATCCTACAACCGAACCTTCTTCTTAGGCTCCTCCTCCTCCTCCTCCTCCTCCTCCTCCTCCTCCCTCCTTCATCTTTTCTTCCTCGTCCTCTTCCTCCTTCTCCCCCACCTCCTTTTCCTCCTCCTCTCTCTCCTCCTCTTCCTCCTTCCTCTCCTCCTCCCAAATTTCTCCTTCTCCTCCTCCTCTTCCTTCTTCTCCACGCCTCCCCGTCCTCCTTCCTCTCCTCCCAAATTCCTCCTTCTCCTCCTCTTCCTCTTCCTTCTTCTCCCCACCTCCTCTTCCTCCTTTCTCTTTTCACAAATTCCTCCTTTTCCCCGCCTCCTCTTCCTTCTACCCACCTCCTCTTCCTCCTTCCTCTCCTAATCACAAATTCCTCCTTTTCACCTCCTCCGCTTCCCTCTTCTACCCACCTCCTCTTCCTCCTTCCTCTCCTAATCGCAAATTCCTCTTTCTCCTACTCCTCCTCCTCCACCTCTTCCTCCTTCCTCTCCTCTTCACAAATTCCTCCTCCTCCTCCTCCACCTCTGTCTTCTTCCTCTCCTTCTCCCTCTCCTTCTCTTCCTTCTTCTCCCCACCTCCTCTTCCTCCTTCTCCTTCTCCTCCTCCTCCCAAATTCCTCCCGACCTGAGGTATTTTCTCATCTCCAAGAGCGCTTGAGTGCTACAATTAATTTGACCTCACTCGAACTCGAACCTTCATAGTTCCCCTTTTCCTCCAATTTCCTCTTCGTCTTTAGAATTTTCGTTGTTCTTTTGGGTGGTGTAAGCCTTTACTTTAGCTTCTAACTAACAATTTTATTCAGTAGAGGGAAGCTGTATCCAAGCATAGAAACACCTATCTCAGTTATCTCCTCTCATTATCGTACTTTCCCTCCTCCTCCTCCTCCTCCTCCTCCTCCTCCTCCTCCTCCTCCTCCTCCTCCTCCTTATCCTTCTCCACTTCCTTCTCTCCTCCTCCTCTTACTCCTCCTCTTCCTCTTTATCCTTTTCCACCTCCATCTTCCCTCCTCCTCCTCCTCCTCCTCCTCCTCCTTATCCTTCTGCACCTCCTTTTCCTCTCCTCTCCTTACTCCTCCCCTTCCTCCTCTTCCTTCCCCACACCTTCTCCTCCTCTTCTTCCTCCTCCTCCTCCTCATCTACCTCCTCCTCCTCCTCCTCTGCCTCCTTCCCCCTATCTACTCCTTCTTCTCCTCTTCCTCCTCCTTCCTTTCCTCCTTTTGCTGTCAATGGCGAGTCGCGCCTTTATTTTGGTCTGTCGTCTGGAGATTTGATTCAGTTGAAGGAATCCCCCTTCCACCCTTCCTCACGAAAAGGCTATTGCTAGGAATTATCCCTTGGTTAATCTTTCACAGAGCATTACATTTGCTCTTGTGTTGTCGTTGCTGTTGTTATCATTCTCTAGACTGCCTGGCCGAGCAGTGCCGTCTCTCTGAGGAACGCCACGGTTAGAACACGGTTTTATCACAAATCCCTTATGGAGAGTGTATGTTGTGTTTTTGGCGTGCCTAATAGCGTACAATACAGTCTTCCATAACGTGTTTTATAGTATGGAGTGAAGTGTTACATTTCTTAAACTAGTTTGCTAGGTTACTATCCTCATTTATTGTAATTTTTCTTCAAGACATTTTTTTGCCGCCGTAAAACCTTCCCCGCATTACTGACCTACCTTGGCCTGACCTCTCGCTAAATCCATTTTCTTTTTTCCGCGTCAGATATCTTGCATATGCGGTTATAAGCAAGCCAGGAACAAGCTCATATTAAGAAAAAATCGGATTTGCTTTCATTTTACGTTTCTATTTTTTTCTTTCTTTTTTCTTTGTGCCTATGTCCTCATCATCACATTCACCTTCATATTCACTTCCGCATCCTATTTCTCATTTGGTTTTGTTTACACTGAAAGGAGAATATGAACGGAAAATAGAAATTATTATTTCATTTATTTGATTTTATTCTTATTTATTCATTTAACGTCACAAGCTCCCACCTATCGGGAGGTTAGGACGATGCCCCTTACAGAGGAATTTGCAGTGCAGAATTTAATTAACCTTACCCTTAGACCAACTTCTCCGGTGGCAGGGTTCGAACTGCCATTCCCTCGACCTTTGCCGCAAGTAACTACGCCCTAACCCGCTCGACCGACGAGCTTCCAGAAACGTTTATGCAAAGAGATATTGAGTACATAAATGAATATATATATATATATATATATATATATATATATATATATATATATATATATATATATATATATATATATATATATATATATATATATAACCCCAATCTCGGAGAGAAGAGAGAGTAGGAAGGAATAGGCCTGCAGTTGTGGAAGCGATGGGACAGAAGGAACTTGTGATGATACAAGGAAATGGCAGAAGAAATTTAATCATAAAATAAGAGGATATATTCGTTTCTGTATGTGTGTGTGTGTTTGCGTGTATGTGTGTGCATGTATGTGTGTGTATGCGTGTATGTGTACGTGTGTGTGCGTATGTGTGTGTGTATGTGTATGTTTTTGCGTGTATGCGTGTGCATGTGTGTGTGTATGTGTATGCGTGTGTATATGTGCGTGTGTGTGTGCGTGCCTGCGTACGTGCATGTATATGTGCATGTATTTGTGTGTGCGTGTATGTGTGATTGTGTGTATGTATGTATGTGTGTGTACAAATGTCTGTGTGTGTGTGTGTATATGCAACTTCCTTTAACGTATTGCCAAGGGCCTTCTGTCAGCAGAATAAAATCGTCGTGACTTAACCAGAACAAAATCTATTAAAACGTCATCTTAGCGAATGACCTAACGGAAATGGCTTATATCTTACTGTGGTATTCTTAAAAAAAAATCTTTCCCTTCCAAGAATTTATTAAAAATTTATATAAGGAAAGAATTTTTTTTTAAGAATACCACCGTAAGATTCTTAAGGTGGTATTCTTTAAAATAAAATCTTTCCCTTCCAAGGATTTATATATCTATATAAGGAAAGATTTATATAAGGAAAGATTCTTTTAAGAATACCACCATGACATTTACCTCGCAACACACCAACGAAAGCTAACAACTAAAATTTCTTGTTTAGTAAGAACTTGAAGAGGAGCCAAAGACGGGTCCCTGCCTTGCGAAATGGACAGTTAATCTGTCCATTTTCAAAATCCGACAACATTGCAGCCCTGAGGGGATGGCACACGGTCTCCGGAACTGGCCCCAAGATCTCTCTATCAATTTCAATTCTATTTCCTACATTTTTCCACACGTGAGGAGATGACAACCGGCGACTGATCTCTTCCCTTGTCACTTTGCACCAGTGACACAGAAACACTCACGCGACACAGACAAAAGTCCAAAATCTCTTCCCTCGAGGCAACAATTAATTGATTAATTAATTAATAACATGACGAAATGAATGGGATGGACAAAAATAACCAGACAGGTGTTTACCTTATTTGAAAATATAGAACCCATCCACGCGTCTCAAGAAGCGGTTTGAACCGCGCGGAAACCGCGGCGGTACCGCATTATAAATTAAAAAATGCGCGGTTGCATGGGAACGCCTCAGTTGACTTACTGTGTAATTGAACCTCTACGGTTCAAACCGCGGCGGTTGTAACCGCTAGTGTGAACAGGGCCGTATTCTTGAAACGTACTATAGGTTCGTTGGAGACGTTGAACAATAAAAATGGGTCGGTAGCTGACAAAAGATCAATAGATAGGTTTACCACAAGACACAGGAAGACACTGAGTGATGGTAAAGCAGAACGGAAACAATAAAAAAAAATCAAGTTTTTTTTATATATGTATTTTTTTTTCTTTCTCCTTATCGCAGGGGACAGAAGGGAAAATGGAAATAGGAACTCAAAAATACAATAAAGTAGCACCATTTCTCTAATTTAGACAAAATGACTTGGGGGTGGGGGCTTCTTTATAAAGGGAACCCTTTGGTATATAGAAGTTTTGAGTTTTTAAGTATGGAGTAGACTTTTTTGAGCAAAGGCTATCTATTGATAACAGCAATGTTCTTTATCCATTGCGTTTGTTGCGTCGAGAAGGATACCATGAAAATGTTCAATAGAACAAAGATAAAAAAAATCGAACATGTTCGAGTGAACAATGAAAAAACAATGAACGAGAGAAAGAGGTGAGGGAAGAACATCAAAGGTTTCGTTGTAGTACAGTTGGCTTCACTCATAAGTACTACAGTGTCAGCCATTTTATACGACGTTGTTACCAGTGTAGCTTACGACACGCGAGACGCATATAGCAAATTTACGACCAAGAAACATACGACCTCCCACTGTTCCCTCGGAAGATCATATAAAAGTTATGATAAATATTTTGTGTAAGAATAATACTTTATTCACGTATTTACTGGGAATTTAGATAAAAAGAGTCGTTAGAATTTATCTTTTTTAATAGGCGTCTTTTTTTTTTTTTTTTTTTTTTTTTTTTACAGCAAATTGAAAGTTAAAAATCGGAAACTATAGACTTATATTGGAGAGGGAGTATTAAGTTAACTTGGAATTTAACTTTGGGGTTATCGGGGCTGATTTTTTTTTTTCTAAGAACGACTGTCATAACTGTAGTACTTGGAAGTGGAAGCAAGAGCACAAGATGTAAATTCAAAGAAATTTTTGAAAATGCGAAAAGGGACCGAGATGGGAAGAGGCATAAGAGACCCACCGTTCCCTCGGAAGACCTCATAACCGTAGTACTTGGAAGTGGAAACAACTGCGCAAGAAGAAAACTCAAATAAATTTTCGAAAAGGCGAACGAGACCGAGATGGAGGGGAGGAGGATGACGAGGAAGAGAATAAAGAAAAGGAGAAGAAGGGAGAGGATGAAGGGGAAAAGGAGGAAGAGCGTAACGACAGATGTGGAAGAGAGGTAGAGGGGGAAAACATGACAGGACGACCGCGATAGGAAGGACGTTAAACACAGCGGAAGAGACCAAGATGGAGAGGAGGAGGATGACGAGGAAGGGAAGAAGAAGGAAGAGGATAGGGAGGAAGAGGAAGAAAGGGAGAAGGAAGAGGAGCGTAACGATAGATATGAAAGGTGGGTGGAGAGGGAGAACGTGCCAGGACGACCGCGATAGGAGGAACGCCAAGCAGAAGATAGAAAGTTTAATTGGAAGTCGAAGAGATGAAAGGATATTCCGGGAAAAAGAAGTAAATAAGAGGAGGGATATCGGAAGGAAGAGGACGTGAAGGATGAGTAAGTAAAACAGGAAGGGGGAAAGAGAAGAGGAAGAAGAAGAAAGAAGGAATAAGACGAAAGAGGAAGAATGAATCAGAGTTGGATGAAAAACGAGTGGAGGGGGAGGAAGAAGAGGTGGCATCCGAGGTCAAAGGAAGCCGAGGAGGAGGAGGAGGGGAAGACGGAAGAGGAGGAAGAGGAAGAAGATGAAACATACAATAAAAAAGAAAGAGACATAGGGTGAGGAGGGGTGAGGGAGGAAAGGGAAGATTAGGACAAAATGAAGGGGGTAAGAGAAAGAAGAGGATGAGGATGAAGAGGGGAAGGAGGAGGACAAAGTCAAAGGGATAGAAAAAGGAGGAAGAAGAGGAAGAGGAGGGGTAGAGGAAAGTACTATCTCTAGCACGGAATGGAGAGAACGACAAACGTCTCCGGAGAAGGTGGAGGGAGGGGGAGGGGAGTGGGGAGTACATCTCACAATAGAGGTTCGAATCAACAATGAGGAGGAGGAGAAGGAGGAGGAGGAGGAAGAGTAGGAGCGAGAAGAGGAGAAGGAGAAAAAGGAGGAGGAGGAGGAAGAGTAGGTGGGGGAAGAGGAGGAAGAGAAGGAGACAGAGAAGAAGGAGACAGAGGAGATGGAGAAGGAGGAAGAGTAGGTGGGGGAGGAGGAGGAAAAGGAGGATCAGGAGGAGGAGTACTTCTGGTGGAAGAAAGATAAAGCTCAGAACGTAGAAGGGAACGTCTCGGAACATAAGAAGAGCCCCGAACGTAGAAGTGGTCGACTTCGAAGTAAGAACGTTTCGGAACGTAAGAGGGAACGCCCGGAACGTAAGCGAGAACAGGTGTGAACGTAAGAGAGGGAATGGGTGTGAACGTAAGAAAGGGAACGAGTGTGAACGTAAGAGAGAGAACGAGTGTGAACGTAAGAGAGGGAACGGGTTTGAACGTAAGCGAAATAACGAGTGTGAACGTAAGAGGAAATGAGTGTGAACGTAAGAGAGAGAACGAGTGTGAACGTAAGAGATGGAACGGGTGTGAACGTAAGCGAAAGTACGAGTGTGAACGTAAGAGAGGGAATATGTGTGAACGTAAGAAAAGGAACGGATGTGATCGTAAGAGAGGGAACGGTTGTGATCGTAAGAGAGGGAACGGGTGTAAACGTAAGAGAGAGAACGGATGTGAGCATAAAAGAGAGAACGTGTGTGAACGTAAGGAAGAGAACGAGTGTGAACGAGAGAACGCGTGAGAATGTAAGAGAGGGAACGGGTCTGAACGTATGAGATGGAACGGTGTGAACGCAATAGAGAGAATTAGTATGAACGAAAGAGAGAGAACGGGTGTGAACGTAAGAGAGAAAATGGTGTGAACGTAAGAGAGAGAATGAGTGTGAACTTAAGAGAGAGAATGGATATGAACGTGAGGGAGAGGATGGTGTGAGCGTAAGAGAGGGAACGTGTGTGAACGTAAGAGAGGGAACGAGTGTGAAAGTAAGAGAGAGAACGAGTGTGAACGTAAGAGAGAGAATGGGTGTAAACATAAGAGAGAGAACGGGTGTGAACGTAAGAGAGAGAACGGGTGTGAACGTAAGAGAAGGAACGGGTGTGAACTTCAGAGAGGAAACGGTTCTGGAACGTGGACGAAGGCGACGTCTGTCCTAAATGGAGCCAGGAGGGAAGGAAGAGAGGAAGAAAGGAAAGAAGAGAGGGAAGGAAGGGAGGAGGAAAGGGAGGAAGGAATGAAAGAGGAGGAAAGGGAGGAAGGTATGAAAGAGAAGGGAAGGGAGGGAAGGAAGAGAGGAGGAATGTGAAGGGAGGAAGAAGGGAGGGAAAGGAGGAAGGAGGGAGTGGGAGAAGGAAGGAAGAGAGGAGGGAAAGAGTGAAGGAAGGATGAGAATAAGGGAGGAAGGAGGGAAGGAAAGAAGAAGGGAGGAAGAGAAGGGTGAAAGAAGGATGAGAAAAAATGAGGATGGAATGAAGGAAAGAGGGAGGAAAAGAATAGAGGAAGGAAGGAATTAAAGAAAATAAACGAACAAAGGGAGGAAGGAAAGAAGAAAGGCAAAAAAAAGAGAAGAAAGGAAGGAGGAAAGGAAAGAGGAATGAAGATCAGAAGAGAACAAAAAATAAAATGAGAAAGGAAGTAAAGAAGTTAAAATGAAGGAAGGAGGAGAGGAAGTAAGAGAGGAAGGAAGGAAGGAAGGAAGAACGAAGGGGAATGACCGACTATGCCAAAGAAGAAACAAAAATCAAATAAAGAAAAAAAAATTTGGGCTATTTTGTAGAGCCGAGGGGTGGGAGGAGAGGGAAGGGGGGGGAAAGGGAGGAGAGGGGAGGGAAAGGAAAGGGAGGGGAGGGGAGGGAGGGAAAGGGAGAGCGGGAGGGGAGTGAGGGACATGGGTATGTGATGAGGAAGCGGAAGTCATAGGATCTATTGGGATGCAGAGGAGGTGGAAAAACGTCAGGGAAAACGAAGACAAAGAGGAGGGAAAGAATGGTGGCGGGGAAGAGTGGGGTGATTAGAGATGCAGGAAAAGGAGGATTGGGGAGGAGAGAAAGGAGGAGGGGAAGATAGGAATGGGTAAAATAGGAGAGTGATAGGAGAAGGGAGGTAAGGAAGAGAAGATGGGAGAAAGAAGAAAAATAGGATAGGTGAGTAGAAAAGGGGGAGAAGGATAGGAAATGAAGGAGGAGAAGAGAGGAGGAAGAGGGAGAGGAGATAAGAAAGGAAAGTACAGTAGGCGGAGAAAGAGAGGAAAAGAGAGGGAAAAAGAAAGAGAGCGGGAAGAAGAAGAGTTTGGAAAAAGGAAAAGAAAGGAGAAGATAGAAGGGGGAAGAGGCCGAAAGAAAGGGATTTGGAGAAGAGTTGAAGAGGTTAGAGAGAGAGAGAAAGAGAGAGAGAGAGAGAGAGGAGACGAGTGTATCTAGCCTTTTTATGAACTAAACGGTCTCCCTCAGTATGCTTTCTCGCTATAATCCATTATAATCCATTGTAAGAAAATAAACAGATGAGAGAGAGAGAGAATGTGATTAACTCTTTTGATACGGTAACGTAATTTATATATATTGGATTATGACAGGCGAGAGAGAGAGAGAAGAGGAAGAAAAAGAAGAAGAAAAGCAAAAGAAAGCTATACTCATCAAGAGAAATAGGCCCACAGGCTTTACATTCCCCCTTGAGCGAGCATCTCATAATCTTGATTGAGTTTACCTAAACTGAGTTTCAGGGAAGCAGGTTAGGCTTTGGCCAGTATGTAAGTTAACGCAAAAGAGAGAGAGAGGGAGAGAGAGAGAGATAGAGCAGTTGAGCTTCGACCAGTGTGTACGTTAAGAAAAAAAAAACGGAAGGGTTGGAATAGTTTGCATAGATATTTTATTCCAGAGATTAGAGAGGGAGAGGAGGAGACGCGGTGAAGATTTCATCAAAGGCTAAAGATTGGCTGAAGAGGCAACCAGGGAATAAGGAAAGGAAGAAGAGGAGGAAGATAGAAAGAAGAAAAGGAAAGAAGAAGTGAAGGACGAAAGGATAAGGAGAAGAGGGGGAAGGAAAAAGAGAAGGAAAGGAGGAAGAAGAGAAGAAAAGGAGGAAGAAGAAAAGGAAAGGAGGAAGAAAAGAAGAAAAGGAGGAAGGAAGAAGAGAAGGACGGAAGGAAGGAAGGAAGAGAAGGAAGAAAGGTAATAAGGGAAAAGAGAAGGAAATCAGATAAGGAAGAAAGAAATCGAGATATGGAAGACTACAGGACCAAACGAATTCTAATTAGCGGTAGTTGGTCAATAGTTGGTTAAAGGAAAGCATTGTTTTTTGAGGTTTCTTCTTTCTCTACTAAAAAGAAATTAAACGTAGATACAGAAATCGGCCAGAGAAATCGGTAGCAACATTTATGTGTACAATAATTTGGGCATGGGGCTTTTGATAATAGATATCATTGCATATATAATTACTATTGATTATTCACAAAAATATATAATATATAATTAAAGAGAGTTGTTGAAAAGAAATGTTATTGACTATATATATATATATATATATATATATATATATATATATATGTGTGTGTGTGTGTGTGTGTGTGTATCTATGTATATTATATATATATATATATATATATATATATTGTTACAAGTTAAGGGATGAATGTAACAAATCCTGCCGCGCAGGGCTACTACTCACTACAGAATACAGACAAGACCTCTTAATACGAGGAAGCACATTAGCACGAGCATTAACTCTCTAGTGGCCAGTGTTACCACTGTACTAACGTGTGCCGTCAGTTATGACGACTAGTAGTATGACTATTAGCACAGTCATGACCGCAATTGGCTCGACCTTCATTACCGCAAACTCTACGAACCCTTTAACTGTCGTTGCGGACGTATTAAAAGAAACGGGTTATGGAGGGTCAACAGAGGAGGAGGAGGAGGAAGAAGAAGAGGAGGAATAATGAAAATTGGTAGCCTATCTAGAGGAAAGAAGACGAAGAGGTAGACGAAGAGGAAGACAAAGAGGTAGACAGAGAGGAGACGAAGAGAGGAAGCAAAGAGAGGAGACGAAGAGGAGACAAAGAGGTAGACGAAGATAGGAGACAAAAAGGTAGATGAAGAGAGGAGACGAAGAAGTATACAATGAGAAAAGACAAAGAGAGGAGACGAAGAGGATTGAGGAGAAAGGAGATTGTCGTCTGCATGACCGGGATGAAGGAAGGAAGCGCCCAAGACGAAGATGGATGAGGGAGCCAAGGAAGGCCTCTGGAAGGGAAGTCGAAGGAAGAAGGCGAATTGAGGATGAAGGACATCAAACTAAGTCTGGGGGGCTTAGTGTGGGAGACGACCACAGACCAAGGAAGGGATCTGGATGGGAAGACAAAGTAAAAAGGCGAACTAAGGTTGAGGAATATTAAACCAAATATGGAGCCTTAGTCTGGGAGAAGACCACAGACCAAAGAACGGGAAGACGAAGTGAAAAGGTGAACTAAGGTTGGACATCAAACTAAGTCTGAGACATTAGTCTAGGAAAAGACCATATATGACCTAAGAAGACTTCTGGATCGAAAGACGAAATAAAAAAGGCGAACTAGTTTGGACATCAAAGTAAGTCTTGGGCGTTAGTCTTGGAGAAGTCCACAGACAACAGACGGTTCCTGGGTGGGAAGACGAAGTAAAAGGGCGAACTAAGGCTGAAGGACATCAAACTAAGTCTTGGGCCTTAGTCAGTGAGAAGACCACAGTCCAAGGGAGGCTTCTGAATGGGAAGATGAAGTAAAAAGGCGAACTAAGGTTGAAGTACATAAAAAATTATATCTGAGGTTTTAGTCTAGCAGAAATCCAGACATCAAAGACAAGCAAAATTCCAACACACAAACACACACACACACACACACACACACACACACACACACACACACACACACACACACACACACACACACACACACACACACGACTCGATGGCGCAGTGGTAGCGTCCGCGACTGCCACTACGGCGGTCCGGGTTCGAATCCCGCCTAGGGCTGAAATAATTTCAATATAGCCGCGCTGCGAGTCGTTACTCCAACTCTCATGAACGGAGAGTTGTGTGTGTGGGCGTGTAAGGTCACAGCATTACCCGTAGTTCGGTCATATATAAGGTCTGAGCCCTCTTCCGAGAGGATAATAGCTGTCGATCACGAGTCCATCACGTGATCCAAGACCATGGTGAATCACACACATACATAAATCCCAGGAATGTAGCGACTATATATGCCCTTTGTAGACGAATGCCTCGGAGGCAGATACATAACAATTAAATGTAACAAATGTGTACAAAGGGAACAAGTGGTATCTCCATTGGATGACTTTGCGCTGAAACTGAGCGGAAGGTTAATGTTTAGGAAACATCTGTGTCATCATGTACTTTGAGAGACTAAATGTTCTTCAAACATCTGCGCACTAGTCCTCTTAAGATTTTTTAATCCATTCGGTGCTGTGTGTATGTATGTATGTACGTATGTATGTATTTATGTATGTATATATATGTATATATATATATATATATATATATATATATGTATATATATATATATATATATATATGTATATATAAGAAAACAAAATGGAGTCCAGGAAAAATGATGGTATAAGTAAAAGGCACCAGACCTAAAAAAGCAAACACTTTAAGGGAGCCACTTTAAACTCGATGTTTTGAACTCTGTCCGGGGTTCTTCCTTAGGGATTACAATATATGTATGTATGCATGCATGTATATATTTGTGTATGTTTTTATATGAGTGCGTGTGTGTTGGTGTGTGTGTGTATATCTTAATCCATTCAGTGTGATGTGTATGTATGTATGCATGTATATGTGTATGTTTTATGTGTGTGTGTGCGCGCGCGCGCGTGTATTCAATTATTTCATTATTAATCCATTTGTTTGTCTATTCACTTATCTATTAGTTGATTTATTTATTTTTATGATTCTGTTTGTTTCCTTATTTGTTTACTTTTATTTATTTATTTATTCAATTCCTGTCTTCATTTCCTGTGTCTCCAGATATAATAGTGTATTGTATTTTTCATTCGTTTATTTAGTTATTCTTTGTTCAAACCAAAACAATTTTACTCCGTCAAGAGGGGAATGAGGGTTGAGAAATTAAATATATGAAAATAATAGTAATAATGATAATAGTAATTATAATTGCAACAACAACAACAATAATAATAATAATAGTAATTATAATAATTATTATAATTATAATAATAGTAATAATGATGATGATGATGATAGTTAAGATAATAATGATGATACATGTACCAAAGGCTATTTCTCCCTTGCAAGGGAGGTAGCAAAAAAAAACAAATAATAAATAAAAATAAATAAATAAATAAATAAATAAATAACATCACAAATCAATCCACCATCACTGTACCTTCTTTTTTTAGACATTCTGCATGACACCCATCCAACCCAAGTGCGTTACCTACTCTCATCATCTTAAAAACTGCCTTCACCTCATCTTTCCTTATTTCTCCTCCATTTTCCTCACTCATCACGGTCATTTTCTTAGCACTTCCCACTTCAGCTTCCTTTCCCTCCCTATCCTCCTTCATATATAGCAACTCCCTAAGATTCTCTGCCCATCTTCCTCTTACTGCCTTCTCTTCCCTTATCGTCTCTCCATCTGCACCTTTTACCTTTTCTTCTCGACTTGATTCGCCTCCTCTTCCTCTCTTAATTTCTTTCCAAAACATCTTTTTATTCCTTCGAAAATGTTGTCATACTCTTACCCCATTTCACATCTGGTCCTCTTTGCTTCCTTCATCTTATTTTTTACTTCCCTTTTCTTTTCTTTTTGTACTTCTCATATTATTCGTCCTATTTTGTAACCAGTCTGTGAATGTTTGCATGATGGTGATGATAGTAATAATAATAAAATAAAATAATACAACAAGAAAAATGTATATATATGATAATTATAGTAATAATTATAATGGCAGTAATAATGGTAGTAATAATGATAGTAATAATAATAATGATGATGCTAAGTGATAATAATGATAGAAATAATGATAATAATAATAATAATAATAGTAATGTTTATACATTGTGACGAATGTAGATAGGAGGTAAAGGGAACACAGTAATAATAATAGAAATAATAATAATAATAATAATAATAATAATAATAATAATAAACATTATGATGATAGAATAATACAAATCTATGAAATATGTCTATAATGAAGACCTTGAAATCTATAATGGATATAGTTAACTTTTCAATTTAATCTCGTTGCTTTAAGCGGTCCGCTTTGAAACACGCCCCGTCTGCTGCAGTGTATTCTACAACAGGATTGCATCATATACTACGAACAAGACGGTCAACAATAGCAATCACACCAACCTTGCAGTGTATTTGTATTCTCGAAAGCTGGAAATTGGTTGGCATTGGGGCAAGTGTAGACATTGTTCCAGCCTCATTCAGATAAATTGGTGTTACTGTGTGTGTGTGTGTGTGTGTGTGTGTGTGTGTGTGTGTGTGTGTGTGTGTGTACATGTATTTGTATCTGTGCCTCAAGCGGGTAATCGAAACTGATTAAAGTTGGTGGAAAAATTGGAAAAGAGAGAAAGAGAGAGAGAGAGAGAGAAAGAGCGTGAGAGAGAATTGTTGATTGTATAAAACAATCCACGTCGACTGAAAATAATTGAAAAAAAAAATCTCTTGCATTTGCTCAAGTGAGTTTCTAGTTTTCCGAGTTACTATTCTAACTAATCTTTGAAGGAGATCCTCACATTAGGAACACACCATCTCCCCAAGAAATCCATGTATCCATTAGACTTAACCTCAAAAAAGGAAAGAAAATAAAGAAAAAAGGAACAAAAAAATCTCTGCATCATTATTTACGATTCCGGCCCTACCACAGGAACAAGTGATCGATAGGGCCCAAAGTGCCCATTATATTTTATTCCCTAATATATTTTTTCCCACTTATATTCAACTTCATTTTCTGGTATTGAGCATGAATTCCTAAACCAAACTCCAAATGTGATTCTTAAACAGAGTTTCATAAGATAAACTCATCTGTAGATGCGCTCATGTTCCCTTCTGTAAAAGATGTCTGTGTATAGTAAACAAAACAGATATCTGTATTTTCTTCTCTGGGTGCCAGCTTGTCAACATTTTCCCTGTGGCCATTTGTTTTCATTTGGAATCCTTCCAGGATATCATCCATTCCAGTAACTATCTCATAGTGCCCCTCGTTCACTCGAGATTCCATACCAGACTTTTATAGGGTACTCTAGCCGAAGCCTTTTATTTCAAGTCTAAGGAATGTGTATACAGTCAGTCCATCCATTTATATATGTAATAATGGTGTTACTAATATATATATATATATATATGTATATATATATATATATATATATGTGTGTGTGTGTGTGTGTGTGTGTGTGTGTGTGTGTGCATGCAAAGTAGACCAATTGGAAAAATAAACTAACGAAGCAGAGCGCTTTCGTGTATTACATCTTCAGTGCAAAAGTACATAGTTAATAGAAATACATAGATTATATATACATGAAAAAGGAACAAGGACAGTTTACATAAGGGTAGAGGACATTTACCCCCTGGAAGGCGGGCTGTCAGGTCGCAAGGGTCAATGTGTCCGCAAGAGTGACCACTGGGAAAGAGAAACTAAACGAAGCAAAGCGCTTTCGTATATTACATCCAGTGCAAAGTACATTGCGCTGGATGTTATATACATAAGCGCATAATTTCAATGATTTCTTTCAACATGTCCTCATTCATTTAAGAAATGCGAATCTTAGGCTCATTAGCAATTCATAAGCCACCTTCGTTATTTTCCAAATGTGGTTTTCGGACGACAATTCATCATCGATTAAATTTCCTAAATCCTACTTTTCCTTTGTCATCGTGATGAATTAATTTTCCAATGAATACCTTCTCAACGATCTGTGTGTGTGTGCGTGTGCGTGTGTGTGTTTGTGTGTACATGTGAAACTGTGCGTGCGTACATGTACGTACATGTTACTAAAGGGTCCACGCTTTGTGTCGCATGTTTTCAACGTCTTATCCCCAATTCTAATTCCATTTGAACCTAAGATTCTCAATGAATATGCTAATGGCAGTTCTAGGATTATCCTCTTTTTACTATCTTTATCTGTGGTCGTAAGATTTATCTCTCTGGTACTCTGTCTTTAAGAAATTTTGAGTTGTTGATCTATGATATTGCTTCGTGATTTTTTGTTTTTCCTGTGGCGGAGGTAGTGGGGACGCAGTCTTTAGATTGTGGAATATCTCCACCTTCACCCCCAGCAACCTCCTCTCCCCTGTTCTTAACTCCCCCACAACGCCCTAAGTAACCAACCCTGCATTCCCCTCCCCATCCTCCTCCCTTTACAAAAAAAGAGACCTTTTGGTCCATAACTAGGTATGATTCTAAGAATAGATAGTTAAATGAAGAAATTAATAAACAAGCGAACCAAACAATTGGCAGTATTAACGCAAACGACTGATAAGAGATTAAGTGTGTTACTGAATGGACGCCGCGAGTTGGGAAGCGTGGATGAGGGAGACCAAACAGAAGGTGGAGAGACGAGATGGAGAAGTTTGCAGGAGTGATGTGGCAGAGGTTGGCGCGGTTGTATGAATCATGGAATGCTATGAAAAAGGCCTTTGTTCACCAGTAGACTGATTGATTGATTAACTGATTGATTGATTGACAGTACATTGCTTTTCCCCACTGCCGTGACGCATTTTACAAAATCTATGTACAGACTCACGAAGGACGATTTCATTGCTTCAAAAGGAGAATTCGATCTTGACCAACTCGGTCGTACTCGGGCTAACTCGGGTAGAACTCAGATGAACTCGGGGCGAACTCGATCGGACTCGGGGCGAACTCGATCGGACTCGGGCGAACTTCGTCGAACTTGGGGCGGACTTGGGCGAACTCGGTTGGACTCGGGGCGAACTCGATCGAACTCGGTCAGATTCGGTTGAACTCGAGAGAACTCGGTTGAACTTGGTCAGACTCGATCGAACTCGGGCGAATTCATACGTACTCGAAACAAACTCGGTCGGACTCGGGGCGAACTCGGGATAAACTCGGTCAGACAAAGACTCCGTCTTTATCCCCCCCCCAAAAAAAAAAAAAAAAAAAAACCTGAATGGAATCGTTTGGCGTTTGCCAGAAAAAAATACTCAAAGACTCGATGGACCTCATCCAGCCAATCAGACCTTCCCTTCTCGTTTCCCACCTTTTGTGCCATTTTTCTTCCCTTTCCTCCTCCTCCTCTTCTTTCTCGTCTCTTTTTGTCTTCTTCCTCTTCGACAAGACATCCATCAGTCTCTCGATGTTCATCCTCCTCCTCTTCCTCTTTTTGACTTTCTCATTTTCCCTTTTTTATACTATTTTCTCACTTATGTCTTTATTCCTAACAGTTTGCTTTGCCCTTACGTCCTTGTCCCCTTCTATCCATCTTTCTCTCCCTGTTTCAGTCTCTCTCTCTCAATCTCTCTCTCCCTCTCTCAGTCTCTCCCTCTCTCTCTCTCTCTCTCTCTCTCTCTCTCTCTCTCTCTCTCTCTCTCTCTCTCTCTCTCTCTCTCTCTCTCTCTCTCTCTTTCTTTTCATTCTTTCC
>NC_134786.1:65695101-65707601 GCF_046742065.1 Oratosquilla oratoria
GGTTCTTTTTTTCGTATATGGATACAGACTAGTTTAGTTTATAGTGTGAGGTTAATTTTATTGTAATTAGGTTAGGTTAGATTAGATTAGAGTAACTAGGATTTGTGCAACTTGAAATTAGGTTATGTTAGAATAACTAGGATTTATACTATTAGAACTTAGGTTAGGATAGGTTAGGTTAGGATGACTAGGATATATGCAACTAAGAATTAGGTTAGGTTAGTATAGGATAACTAGGATTTGTTCAACTAGAAATTAGATTAAAGGTATTTCTTTGGTTCTGTTTATTAAAGGAAAAAATATGGAGGAATGAGGGATGTTCAGCAAGTGCTCATATTCTAAGAAGCAAATCGTCATCGTCATCATCATCATCATCATCGTCGTCATCATCATCATCATCATCGTCACCAATTGGTGGCATACACCCGGGAGCTCGCCGCTTCACTCACACGCCGTCGCCAGTCGGCACGGTCTCTCCGGGCAAGCTCCCATGCAGACACCCTTCCTTCCCAGTCCGAAGAACTTTCGACAGGTTCGATCAAGTTGCCCCAGCCGTGAATTCTGCGGGCTTCTTCTTCGTCTCCTATATCGAGGATTGTCTCTTGCGAAGACAAAAAATAAATAGATAAATAAATAAGTAAATTAATTAATAAATAAGAATAAGAATAATGATAATAATGATGATGATAATAGTAATAATAATAATAACAATAATAATAATAATAATAATAATAATAATTAATTACCTCGGTCTAGCAGGACGGAGATTTAGTATAGAAGTAGGTAGAAACAGGAATGTACTGTGTCTTGCTGTATTGTCAGTAGGCATCATCGAGGAGCTAAGATGAGAGAGAGGAAAGGGTGGTGGATGGGAGTGGAGTGGATGCGTGCCTTTCGACTTGGCCACCTCCCTGATAAGGGGAAAAAAAGCCTTTGGTAGACAATGTTCCCTCTAATTTATTTTGCTGTGAGTTTGCGCAGAAATTTGCTTGTGCGCAAATTTTGCCTAATCTGGAAAGTATGTGCGCACCGTTTTTTGTTTTTTTGTTTTTTTTATATTTTTTTCGCATCCGACCAAGTTATGGACCAAAAGGTCTTCTGTCTGCATGCTCCGCCTTTGTAACCCAGGTGAGTCACCACTCTGATCATTTAAGCAAATACGGACAATTTGTAAGTTTGTATTACATATTACCTTCACCAATACTAAACGTTGCGCCTGACTGGAGTGTGGAAATCGTTTATAAACGTTTTCAAACGATTTTTACACTCCATCCAGGCGGCGAAGTCATTTTGTTTACAGTGGAAGCGCTAGAGTTAGAAGGAAAAAATAAATAAAACAGTTATTGGTTTGATGGCTGGCAAGTCCCCATATTTTTAGAGAATTTAAAAGTTGATGTATGGGTGGAACTTCTTTATTGAATGGATTTTAATATTTGAAAACCTAGTATGTCCTAATTTTTTCTTTATGTGCGCCTTGTATGTGCACATTTTTTCTTTATGTGCGCTAGTTTTAAAACATATGTGCACAAGTGCACAGCTTAGAGGGCACGTTGTTGGTAAATAGAAAGTTTTGTTTATTTGTGATGTCAGTGAATAGAAGAAATGTCTTGCTCTGTCTTGCAATGTAAAATGTAGTTTTAAGATTTTTGTTGAAGTACGTGACCAGTATTTCGAAAAGGTTATGAAATTGTCATTTTCGTAGTCGGTTTTTATCTAATCAAATTAGATTTTATATTATTTCATTACGTTTTATTTAGTTCAGTTCTTATTCATCTATTCGTTTATTTGTTTTTATAATCCGATCTCATTATTGAACGAAGCTTTTTGGGTCATTATGTTGGATTCACCATTATGATAACATCGCAACAGTTTGCATTCTTGACATGCATTCTCCTTTTGTTTGTAAAAAAAAAAAAAAAAAAAAAAAAAAAAACGGTGCGGGGGGGGGGGGGTGAGAAACCTATTGGCCCCAGCACGAATTCGTCATCTCCTGAGTGTGAAACCAATGCTCCAAGGTGCGGGCAAGAAAGTTGACTTTATTCCTAGGTTGTCTTTAACATAGATAAAAGCTGAAATTACCAATTAACAAAAAATAAATATATAAATAAGTAAAAAGGGCTGCGATTACTACTAGTATAACTACTACGATAACTACAACTACAATAAATACAAACCACTACAGCTTCAGCTGCTACAAATATAACTAAAACTACTAGAACTACAGCTACAGCTGCTACAAATACAAATAATACAAATGCAGCTACCAACAACTACTACAAATACAACTACAAACTACTACAACTACAGCTACTACAGATACAACTACAAAATACTACAACTGCTACGTGCTACAAATATAACTACAGAATACTACAACTGCTACAAATACTGCAAATACAAATACTACAACTACAGCTAATACAAATAATACAAATACAACAACTACAATTACGTAAGAGATGCGAAAGAGAAGGAAAAAAATTAAAGATGGAGATACAAAGCAAAAAAGACGGAGGTAGATAACAAAAGATAATAGATAGATTAAATAAAGAGATGAATAAAATGGTATGATAAAATAAAGTAAATGAATTGAGTAAGATGAAATGATTGAATAAAATAAATGGGCAATATATTCATACAAATAATATTTCCTAAATTATTAAAATTAGAAATTCCACAACAAATAATAGTGTTAGTAGTAGTAAAGATAACAATAATGATGATGATGATAATAATAGTAGTAGTAGTAGTAGAAATAGTAATAGGAACAATAATAATAACAACGATAACAATAACATTGATAAAAATAATAATAATCGTTAATAATACAAATAATAGTAATAACAATAGTAGTAGTAGTGGGAGGAGGAGGAGGAGAAAATATGGAAGACAGTAGAATAGGAGAGACCGTAAGACCGGCGACGAAAAATTTTTGAAAAAAAAAAATATATATATATATATATATATATATATATATATATATATATATATATATATATATATATATATATATATATATATATATATATATATATTCCAGGTCTAAGGAATGAGAAATAAAAAGCATCATCCAAAAAGAAAAACAGAAGTAATTGGTTTAGTGTTGGTGCTGGACTGTGAAGCGGAAAAGCAGAGACTCAAGAATGAAGATTTTTTTTTTCTTAAGAAGAAGAAGAAAAAGAGGGTAAAAGCACTTGTGGCATCATGACTGTGATCCCAGCTGGAGGTCTAGGAAAAAGACGAAGCACCTGATTCTTTCTCTATTTTATTTAATTACCTTTATATTTACTTGTGTATATATTAACCAATTAATCTATTTTATTTGTTTTTCATTTATTTAGTTGGTTATCTATTTATTGTGGGTTCATTTTAGTTATTTACTTTTGGGTGTATTTGTGTTTGCATTTATTTGTTCGTCTGCTGCATTTATTACCTTTGAGTACACTTTTTTATATATTTGTGTGTTTACTTTATTTGTTTATTTACGTATTTATGTATCTGTTTATTCACATATTTTTATCTCTGCATCTCTTGATTTGTTTTGTCTCCATTTGCTTACTTGTTTAGTTTTTTATTAATTTGTTTATTTATTATTAGTTATACCTTTATTCATATAATTTATTGAGCCCTTCATTTAATGGTTTCTTTATCTCTTTCTTTATCTATTTTCTTGTCTAACGATTATTAACCTACGTATTTATTTATACATTTTTGTTCATTTATGTAGTCATTCGGATATTAACTTACTAATTCATTTATTCTAATCATATATTTAATAATTCATTCGTTTTTCACATATTAATTGATTTATTACTTAATTTTTTTTTATTCCTTAGATACTCACTTAATCTGTGGTTGTAAAGATTATAGAGGTGATTGCAATTGTAGTAGCTACTGCAGTTGTGGCAGTTGTGATAGTAGTTGTAGTAGTAGCAGTTGTCGTAGCAGCCTTAGTATTAGCAACGGTAGTTCCACGAATCGTAGCAATGGCAGTTCTGACGCTCAGTTTCTGTAATGAACGTCACAATCGAGTTTAGGCGTTGACCCAATTAAGATTTGAAAGTAGGTCAGCAGTCAAGTATTTAATTACTGACGTTTTCAATTCTCATCACAAATAAAAATAGATCAATAGATGAATAGATAAATGAATGAATAAAGATAAGTCAGTAGATGAATGCATCAATCAGTGTAATAAAATAAGATAGCTGAATCCAGCAAACATCAATTTCAATAATGTCGCATACAATTCCCATCAAAGATAAATAAAAAGTATATAAGTAGAAAAAATAATAATATATAGATAAACAGATATATGAATAAGAATTAGTAAAATAAGTAAAAATGCTGGATTCACCTTGTATATTTTTGCAGGAAAACCTACATTGGTATTCCCGAATTTTGTAAAACAGATAAAACGAATTGTCAAAGAGGATATAATATTTCTGTACCACATTAACAAGAGATCATTACCTCATTAACTAAAGTTGATATCCGCTTTTATGGAAAAATGCGTTTTTATATTTGTAATTAGGATGTGTCGTGTGAACTTTGGTGTTTAGTAATAAATACAAAGGCTTCTGTGATACATTTCGTGGTTCGGAAGGCAACATTCGAACGTTTCCGGGTGGAGTGACCGTTAAATTCGTTAGTGACCGTTGGATTCAAACCGATTTCCCGCCAATTTTCAAAAGTTTGTGCCGTCGGTTTATGGTCTTTCCCTCTCGTAACAGTTCCTGTTATCAGATACCCTCCCCACCACCCTCGTCCTTGTCGCATAATCATAATTATCAGCATCATCAATATGACCATCATCCAGTTTTGTGTCAGCTTCATCACCACCATGAGAGCTGTCATCGTCAGCTTCTGCATCTTCGTCAGCCTGGAGGACCTCGTTGGGATGCTCGTAAACTGACAGCGATGTCAGCGAAGTATTTCTCGTTTCGAAACCATCGTTCTCATCAAGGGCATCGTTGTCGTTAATATCTAAAGCTTCGTTGTCTATAAAGCGTAGTTTCCTGTGACAGCGTTGGGTCGCAATACGAGATCTCATAATGTGAGAGAGCTTTGCCTCAGAAGTGTTTTCATTTTAAGTATGACGTCATGCTTCAAGGGACGTAGCAATTGGGACGCATATAACCATCAGAGACGTACATGAAGAGTAAATGTCTTTCCAGCGACACCTTCCTTCAATACCGAGACGGACCTTGTAACAACTTTTCAAATAACAGACAATGCTCTTCAATGAAGAAACGAACCCTGGAGAGAACCAGACCCCTTTCGATCGTGACCCCGTTTCGTGCCCAACTCGTCCGTTAACCTCAAAATAACCGTCCAGGTTGAACGGGGTTAAGTTTACCAGGTAACTGTGTTGAAGGGGTTAAGGAAGATCCACTGGCTGAGCGCTCGACTCGAGATCAAAGGAGAACAGTCTTCATGGGCGTCCTTGCTTGGATGATAGCGTCGTATGCTGCAAAACCCTCCTCATATTGAAGACAACAACGCCTCTGCAGGTTTCAATATACAGAGGGGATATGTGCCCTCAGGTGGTGAGATCACCAGTAGGACGCACGTGCAAGGGTCGTATGTAATTGGTAGTCTCGATATTTGCCCCAGCAGCAAAACATTTGGAACTCCGTGGTGATAATGGTGGTGGTGGTAGTGGTGGCGGTGGTGGTAGTGGTAGTGGTATTAGTGGTGGTGGTTGTGGTGGTGGTCGTGGTGGTGGTAGTAACGGTAGTAGTCACGTTCTTGTTGGTGGTGATAGTAGTAATGTTGGTGATGGTTGTGGTGGCAATGTTGGTGGTGGTAGTAATGGTGGTGGTCTTAGTCGTGGTCGTAAGATCATCCAAAAGACAAACGGAATGTTCAGTTCGAAGTTACGGGTCGACTTGTGGGTCGGACAAAAAATCCATCAAGCTTCTGCAATATTTTGCTTCCACGAAGCCTCCCACCTCTCCGCTCTTCACCTTTTCTTAGTCTTCATCGGGCCTCCTTGGCCTACCTCTTCTTTTCCCTTGTAGAAAAAAAAGGCCTAAGAAGAATTTCTTAAAGATAGAAAAAAGCGTTTTTGCCGCTTTCCAGATTCCACGGAAATAAATAATTTCTCTTGCAACGACGAAATAAAAATGAAAATATTAAACAGTTCACACAAGTGATCATGAAATGAAACGGGGAAAGAGAGGAGAAAGTATAGAGAGGGCATGGAGAGGCACCTGAGAGGGAAAGGAAGAGGCAGAAAGAGAGAGGAGAGCTAGGACGAAAAATATAAAGAAAAAATGGAGAGGTGGTTCAGAGGAAAAGGAAGAGGCAGAAAGAGAAAGAAGCGAGTTTGGTGAAGAAAGTAAAGCAAGAATTTCACGGACGGTTTCCGCATGCAACACCGAAGAAGAATGTTCCTCCCCCTCCCTCACTCTCCCACTTCCTCCTTTCCTCCCTCCCTCCTCTTTCCCTCCCTACTTCCCTCCCTCCCCACCTTCACCCCACTCTCTTTTTATCTATCCCTATCAATCTCCCTCACTCTACCTTTCTCCTCCTCTCCTCCCTCATTCACTCTCGCCCTCAATCCGACCTCTCATTCTTTCTTCTCACTTCCTCCCTCCCTCGATACCTCTCTCATCTCTCCTTTTCATTATTGACATAACGCTATTAACTAGAGGTATGAGCCTATATTTCTAAGAAATATATGATTTTCAAATGGAATTAGTATGATTAATTATCAGCTACAATGAGGTCTGTTAAACATTGTTGGAAGGAATAATACATCCCAATCTGTGATATTTGAGAGTAATAATGAGAAGAGAAATTATAATAGTAATAATGATGAAATAGTAATTATAATTACAATGATGATAGTAATGAAAGTAATAATAATAATGATAATAATAATAATAATAATAATATTGATAATAATAATAATGATAATAATAATAATAATAATAATAATAATAATAATAATAATAGTATTGATAATAATAATATAATAATAATAATAATAATGATGATAATGATATTAATAATAACAATAATATTAATAATGATAAAACAATAATGATAATAAAAGCATTGATAATGATGATAATGATCCTATATTAATGAACGTAGATTCGGACCATTACCATCCTCATGGAATCCCTTGTTCAATGATTTAATCGTCTATGCTGGTTCGAACTCTTTTTAAACGATTCGAAAAAGATCAAATGCAGCCGGGCGTTGCTCGTCAAACTCTCCGAACACATTAATTTCAGAAATAATTGGGTAATGACTTACTGTTATGGATTGGCCAACAACTTGCACAGAATATATTACGTGTGAATGAGAGAGAATGTAATCATTATAAATGTTAGATTTTTACCAGAATTACGTTAATCATGGCCCCGAATTGATTTTTTTGCTAATTTGTTTCTTATGGTGAGGGAAGCGATTATCACGTTTACGAAATAATGGGAAATTAATATTTGGTGGAAATCAAGCCAAGATTAGTTTTCGTTGTTGGTCCAAATTAGAGAAACGCCATATTTCACCAAAGGAAATACTGTGTGTGTGTGTGTGTGTGTCTGTGTGTGTGTGTGTACGCGCGCGCGTGTATGTATGTGTGTGTGTAGACTTTTTGACAGGTTGACACTAGTGGGAAGAAGGAACACAAAAGTTTTAGAGTTTATTCCTGACTGATATTGCATTGAACCTTATCAAAGGAAACAAATTAGTCAGGAATAATCTCGAATTAATACTTCTGTATCTCCTCTTCTCAGCTACGTCACACACACACACACACACACACACACACACACACACACACACACACACACACACACACACACACACACACACACACACATATATATATATATATATATATATATATATATATATATATATATATATATATATATATTCGCTTGATATCAAAGGTGGCTTTATATAAGTGACCGCACACATCAACTTCAAAGACGTATATTGGCAGCTATTGGCAACCCTGATGTTTGTGACCATCACTCAGGCATTCAGGTACTCAATATATCGACTTTGTTCTCAGGCCTCACCTCCGTTGCATTGCCTTGTGTTGCAATTTCTTGCATTGTGTGCGAGTTCCACTGTGTCATGTTCTGTTTGCATTCAATGCTCACCGCCATCTCCTTTGAATTGAAACCGAGACTGAAGAGGAGACGTGTTGGTGCGGTGCGGTCAACCATAAGAGGAAGTCTTTGGATTCACAGGTACAGGATTTATCCTCCAAATCTCCCGGATTTGTTTTGTTTTGTTTCATTTCGCTTTGTTCCTCTGTCCGTAAAGGCGTTTCACTGTGTTATGCAAAGCAAGAGCTGAAAGTGGAGCGAATATTTTAAGGCAAATGTTGTTACGGTGACGATGGAAGCCACCACAGATGTTAGATCAAAGTTGGGAAATTCACTGAGGAATGACAATTCAAATAATAAGATGGTAATATTATGTTAATTCTATAGTAGTGTGATATTTAAGAAACCAACATCAGAAATGGACTCTTAAACTAAATATCATAGACAAAACACTGAAAATATTGTGAAGACAAGACTTCTGAGTTAGTCAACTTTGCAAAAGATATTCCGACAAAACTCTGACATTAAGCCAAGTCTTGTTCGAGACCTGTGTTCTTTCAGTTGCTGAAACCATTATACAGCAAGAGCTAAGAGAATTTAGAAGGTTGTTTGCGAGCGCCTTCAGGTATGCAGCACCTCAGAAAAGACAAACAAGAACGCCTTCAGAGGCTCGGAGGAGTCTCCGTCGTTCTCTTGAAAAATGACGGTTAAAACCGTTGAGGCTGGGTGACTATGCGGAAAGTCTGTGCTGAGTGACACAATGTTGAAAGAGTCCATTGAAGTAGTATGAAACCTTTAACATCAGAGATGGTTCTCATTTATACTAGATTTGTCTGATAGAATGCAATTCATGCAGTACTTGTGTATTACCTGATTGTAGAGTTTTAACATCAAGACATAAACCTTGCTTCTTCATATCATCTCCCAAGTTCTCAAGGTCTTGTCAGTTTATTTTGTTTCATTTATTTATATATTCATTTTTGTTTTATTTATTCATTTATCTTTTGATTTACATGCTTATTTATTGATTTATCTATTTTGCCATGGCTTTTTTTTTTTTTTTTTTTACTTTTTATCTACTTTGAGTTTTCAAGAGTTACCAATATGAAAGGTATCTTTCGAAAAAAATCGAATAGAATTTACAGATCTTCCATCTTGCATCTACTACTTCTGTATTCTCTTACTTTTTTCAGATTCCTTCTTCATTTTTCTTTCTTCTTTTTCTTTTGATCTTATGAGCTGAATGGTCTCTTGCTTTGCTCTCCTTAGTTATTGTGAGTCATTGTGACCCATTGATACCCATTGAGACTTTGACCCATTATGAGCCACTGTGAGAGACTTTGAGCCATTGTGACCCATTATGAACCACTGTGACCTATTTTGACCCGTTATGAGCCTTTGTGACATTTTGTGAGCCACTGTGACTCACTGTAACCTATTATGAGTCATTCTGATACACTGATGCTAACTACCTAAGAATACAAATTGATCTGTGTTCTTCGTTATTGTTCTTCGTTCTGAAAATTCGGCAAATACCGAAGACAAAACGATAACAGAAGTCTTCTTTCTTCGTCTCGTCAGCTCAAAATTCACTGAAAGTTCGAGTCAAACAGAAAGTTTTAACTCTGTGAATTCCTTGTCTCTCTGCTTATTCCTGCCGGTGGAGTTGGGACTGCTGTTCAGATCAAGAGGAATTATTTTTATTTTATTTTTTCATATGATGATTCCGCTCTTCTTTCAAATTCGGAGAATTTTTTTTTTTTTTGGGGGGGGAATTTGACAAGTGTCCTACTTCTCCACATAGGTAGATTTCTATGATTAAATCCAGTCCATAGAAAAGAGATTTAGATATTAATTTATGGTGTTTAATTATGGTATTTATATATGTATTATTTATCTATCTTTATTGATTTAGTTATTTATTCATTTGCTAATCTATTTATTATTTATTATCTATGGTGGTTATTGTTTCAACTTTCAGCATGTCATCAGAATCTCTCTCTTTCTCTGTATGTGTGTTTATGTTTATTCATGTATTATTTGTTTGTTCCTTATGCATTCGGCCGCGTATCTGCGGCCGAAGCCGTCACCTTTACCCTTTGCGTTAGTGCTCTTGGGGCATATAACAGTTACTGCAGGGAATCAGAGAGGAGTGCGGGATTCGAACCCACAAATTAAACGAATGCGAGATCAGGACGCTTCCGATGACGCCATCAGCGCACACGCCGATCCATCAGATGCGGATATTCCTCTTGTACAAACAACACAGACATGACAGTACGGGGGCGGGCCAAATTGTACACGGATGCATTTATTCATTCATTCATTTATTTATTTATTTTATTTTATTTTTTATTTTTTGGTGTATTTGATGGTGGTCGGCACAACCTGCCAATTGGGATAAATTATATGACTTAACTGAAATCTAGAAAGTGTCATATAAGACGGGCTCAGAAGAAAATCCTCAGCGTAGTTTTTCATCTCTCTCTCTCTCTCTCTCTCTCTCTCTCTCTCTCTATTTTCTTCGTATCTATTTCGAAATTCTTGAGACCACTTTTTCTATCTCAGGATTGAGGGGAAGATTGTCTTCAAGGATTTATGCCCCCTTGCCGGAGGGCCTTCTGGAAACTTCAGAGGCCTTCTTCGTCTCAATATGTTTGGCAGCCGAAGAATGAATTGCTTCCTCCATGTGTCCTCTCGTTGAACATCTGTCAGAATTTAACACTCGCTCCTCGCGCGCTTATGGAGTTTATTGAAAAATGTGACGCTCGTATGAATGATGAACAAGATCTAACTGTATACTCACCAAACTCACCCTCCCACTCCCATGTAGTGGGAAATGAGGAACCCATGGTAGGGCAAAGTCCTGTCATTTGGGGTGAGCCTTTTTTTTTTTTTTTTTTTTTTTTTTTTTTTTTTTTTTTTTTTTTTTTTTTTTTTTTTTAAGGCCGACTTTGGGTCACTTCCCGCTTGGCCAGGATTTTCGGGGACCAACGCAGCAAGTCCCAGGACTCGAACTCACGACCACCTATTCGTGAGTTCAAGACTGTGTCCTACTACCGCGCGGCTCATCTATCTTACAAAGGGGGAACATGCCGGCAGGAGTCATTTTGGTCCATAACTAGGTCGGATGCGAAAAAAAAAATTATAATATAAAATAATTCTTTCTTCCCCATCATAAGGGATTTAACCAAATATATCAGATATATTTCAAAATAAAAAACTTCTTATATTGCATAAAGGTAAGGCGAGCTCTATGTTCCTTCAATCCAAAATTCAAAAGATGATTTTATTTTCCACATTTACAATGTGAGATACAATTTATTTTTTCAGTTTGTAATATTTATTTGAAACAGCAGATATTCAGTGTACGGAAGGAATACTTCTACATTGCAATATCTGTGACGCTTTAGTCATAAATGTTTTATATAAAGTAAAAAGAAATATGCAAACGTAAAGGTTTTATTGTACCTCGAGAGTCTCAAGTTCGTTATTCTTGAAGAAATTTTGACATTGAACTGTGCATTACTTATTTATTTTTATTTATTTTTTATTTCTTAATCTCTTTGTTTATCTGTTTATGTTCTTATTTATATACTTGTTCATAATTTTATTTTATTTTATTTTATTTTCTCGATATATGGTGAATGGATTCCTTAGTACAAGATATTGTTTTCCTGCTACGCTCTGCTGAACCTCTCAGACAAAGAGAGACTGTGGGATTCTTCAACAGGATGAATTTATATGCGCGTGTGTGTGTGTGTATGTGTGTGTGTGTGTGTGTATGTGTGTGTGTGTGTGTGTGTGTTTTGTGACAGGCGGTTCGTTGCAGGTGTATATGTTTGTATGTATATGTATATATGTACAGTATACGTGTATGTACTGTATGCAAATGTATATGTGTGTGTTTGTAGTATGTATATACTGTGTATAATTATGTATACATAGTGCATGCAAACACACACACACATATATATATACATATATATATATATATATATATATATATATATGCATATACATCTATACATATACTGCTGCAAATATGCGTGCAGTATATGTTTACATGAACATTTCTCATGCTAAACAAACATTGGTTCTGTGTTCCAGTTCCGTGCGTTTATTTTTCTTATTTGTTTTCTTTTGTTTATCTATTTCTTTTTTATTTGTTGCGAATTCTAAATCTAATTTACAACATTTTCCTATATCGACGCTGAACAATCCACCTGGCTTAAAGTTACCTCAATTTTCGTGAACACAAAGACCTAAACCTATTTCACGAAATTCAGCTCGATTGTTATTATTATTTATTAGTAATAGTACACATATTATTATTATTTATTATTATAATAATAATACACATACCAAAGGCTTTTTACCCCTTACAAGGGAAGTAGCCAAAAAACAAAGGCATAAAAACCATTCCCA
>NC_134786.1:65712601-65732601 GCF_046742065.1 Oratosquilla oratoria
GATCAGATAGGATATAGTCACTTTTTCAAAGCATCTAGTGATAGGAATATTATAGAATATTATACAAATCATCGCCATATTCTGAGAGACACAACTACTCGGGGAAAAACTAGAAGGAAAAAAGGACATCTCGATTAAGACACACGTATAGAAAACTGAGTCATGACAGGATTAACTGTACATATTGAATTCCCCAGGGGCTCACAAACCACCGGTTGAGAAATACTGCTATAGAATAGTATGAAGGTTCACTGTGGGAAAAAAAAAAAAAAAAAAAAAGCTGCTGGAACCACATTTACCTTCAGCAGTCCGGAGTCACTTTAATGGTTTCCCCAGCGAGCCAGTGTATGCGTTTTTATACTTTATCGTTACAGTTCGTTTTGGGGATATAAAAAATCTTCTTATTTCATCTTTGATATTTTCCTGTGATCTTTATATGACTTCACACATCAAGAACGGTTTTAGTATTCTTATTCCCTTTTTTGTAAATTCTTGGAAGATTAAACGAAATGTGAGATTCAAAGTAATCTAAGTTTTTATAATTTATCTTCCGTTTAGTTAAACTTTTATATGAAGTGACACATCCTTCGTTTTCACTCTGCATTTCCGAAACTCTAAGAGTTCGGGTATTGAAAAGGAAAGAGAAATGGTTTGAAGGTGAGAATCTTGCCAAGCTTGACACGGGAGATTCATTTGCACATTTTGCTGTTTTGTTTTGTTTGTTTGTTCATTTTATTTGTTTGTTGTGTTTCTCCTGTGGGCCGTAAAAGGCGGCTAAAATGGGATGGAGTGGTGAGCATAACTTTTGACTTTGGCTACCTCCCTTGTAAGGGAGAAAAACCCCAGGTATATAGATAGAGTTATTTATTAATTTATTTATTTATTTTAATTTTATTTTAGTTTTTGTCATTATTATTACCATTATTATTATTTATCTTTATTTATTAATTTATTCATTTGTTTATTTTAATTTTATAATTTTTATTACTATTATTATTATTATAATAATTATTATTATTTTTATTATTATTACTATTATTATTTAATTTTTTGTTTATTTATTTATTAGTATTATCATTATTATTCATTTATTTTTATCTATTTTTATTTTTTATCATTTATTTTTTGTTCATTCATTTATTTATTTATCTATTTATTTGCTATTTTGAGATATTTTGATATTAAACCTACGGTGATGTTTCCTTGGCTGAAAAAACCCATGATGTTCATATTAGTCAATATATCCTTATCGTATACATGTGTACATGTGTATACATGTGTACTTGTATATACATATATACATGTGTAACTTGTTCCCATAGCTTCAGTTAGTTTCACTTATCTGATTGATTCGGTTTAACGTCGCGAAATTCTCCCTATCAGAAGGCTAGGTAGGTGCCCCTTTCAGAGGACTTTTTAGCGTGGAACTTAATAAGCCATGCCCTTGGTCCAACTCGCTAGCGGCAGGGTTCGAACTGCCGTCACCTTGACCTCCGCCGCAGGTAGCGACGCTCTAACCCGCGCTGTTCTGATCTCGCATATAATGATTTGTACTCGAAGCTAGATCATACGTACTCGAGGATCGAGGGGACCTGGGCCTCAAGATGGAGTGGACCTCAAGGGGGAGGATCTACTTCTCCTTGAGTCACACTCGAACCTCATGCATAAGTCGAAGTATTTCGAGGCACGTGCGAGGTTATCCTTGTAGTCGACCTTTACTATCTACTCGACCTTGTATCTCGAGAAGCTTCTTCCTCGTTCTCGTTATCTTGTCTTCATCCTCGTACTCATACCTTACTCACCCTCGTACTCAATGTAATCCTGGTGATTACAGAAATATTTGTCAGTTGTTTTCCGTGGTGCAACTGTGAGTATCTGCATCGCGTTTTTTCTGTTTCAAATAACCGGTTTTCCGATATTTAAGAACACAATAATTTCGATTTGAATTCACTATATTATACTGATTGAATATTGCGATCAAGTATGGAGCACAAATATATGTTAAAATGGTGAGATGCTCGTAGATAGAACAGGGCCAATAAAATTGTCTTATATATTCATTTGTTTATTTGTTTATGATGATATATTTCCTCTCATTTTTACAGTCTCTTCTCGTCTCTCTATTGCTCTCTTTCTTTCTGTCTCTCCCTCTTTCTATCTCTCCCTTTCCCGTATACGCACGCAAGCATTCGCGTATTCATGTATGCATGTAAATATATACACCCAAAACTGCACCGTATTGTCTGAAGCGCGTAAGACCAAAAGAAAAAAATATATATAAAGAAAAAAAGGAAAAAGAAAAGAAAAAAAAATTCAACTTGCTTTCCGCTCCAGTAACACTAAGGACAACAAGCGGTTTCCGCGCTTGTTCTAAATGGGCGCCTTACTTCCTGCACAAGCGCTTGCAGGCAAGGTCTGAGCAATGGCCCGCTTGGCTGGAAAAGAAATATATATTTTCGCTTTCTCCTTCAGCTCGGTTTGAGATTTGTTAAGTTATTCAGAAATTTGGCACCGTTAAGAACGGTTTTGAACTGCGCAATAGCATCATTAATTCATTTCATTGTTCGAATATCATTTAACGATAAATGAGTGGTGAAAATTAGCCTATAAAAGATTTCGATTGAGTAGGAATAATAAAAAAAAAATCATCAAGAATAGTATTATCGTGACGTCATGTCGCTTGTTGGGAGATGCGATGACGTCATATCGCCAAGCACCTCAAATTCCGGTTAGGGAAGACTTCAGCTAAATCTGTAGACTCTCTTACCGTGTTTATCGTATTAATAGCGATATTTCTAGCGGAAAGAATTTGTTAAAGAGGTAAAATGTAAACTGGAGAATAGAGGAGAAAGCAAGGATACATCCCCAAAGGATATGAGACCAGGGAATACGGCATGTGAAGAAGTGGAGGAAGAGGAGATGAGAGAGGAAGAGATGGAAGGGCGAGGACGTGAAGAGGTGGAGGAAAGGGGAGAGGATGGAGGAAGAGATAGAGAGAGGAGGAGGTAAAGAGTTAGGAAGGGTGAGAGGAGGAAGAGATGGAAGGGGAAGGAAGTGAAGTGGTGGAGGAAAGGGAGAAGAGGGGGGAGGATATGGAAAGGAAGTGATGAAGTGCAGGAAAGGAGAAGAGAGAGAGGAGGTTATGGAAAGGGAGGAAGGGGAGAAGAGGGAGGAGGATATGGAAAGGGAGGAGGAAGTGAAGAGGTGGAGGAAGGGGATAGAAGGGAGGAAGTGAAGAGGTGGAGGAAGGGGAGAGGAGTGAGGAAGTGGCAAAGAAGACAAAGTGAGATGGAAGAGAACTCGGTGGAAAGAAATATTTATGCAAATAAAGGACAAGAACAAGGGATGGTAAAAGAGAAGGATAATAATGAGGTGAACGAAGAGAAAATGAAGATGAGATGGGGAAAGAATTGGTATTGGGTAAGATTGAAGTAAGATGGACAATAATTAGAAATGTGTAAGAGAATAATAAATTGAAATGGGATAGACTACGGATTGAGAGTAGCTTTGTGGAGTGAAAGGTAGAGATGGAGTTAGGAGGGGTAGATGGAGAGAATGAGGATCCAAGCCGGGCCCTACACGATCAATATTATTGCGCAATATTTCGTATTGTACAATATTATTGACGGTGTAAGGATTGTATTGAAGAGGCACACGGGATTGGCCTGTACATATAATGTCTTCAATATATTGTGTCATTCTTCAATACCATTCCTACACCGTCAATAATATTGTAAAATACGGAATATTACGCAATATTGATCGTGTAGGGCCAGCTTAAGTCAGATGGATGGAGAGGAGGAAGGTGGGTAGGATGAAGTGAGATAGAGTTGAATAAGTGCTTAGATGAGTCATAACAAAAGAATGAGGAAATTGCTGCAAGAGACCATAAGGCCTACACTATGCAGTTCCATGTCCCTTACTACCTGCCATTCCTATCCATAAATTTTTATTCTCTTAAAATAACCAATTATTTCAGAGCCCACTACATGGTTACTAAGTCATTCGTTAACTACCCTGCTGGTAAACAAGTGTCTATATCCTTCTTAAACCTTAAATTGTCCAATACAGCTTCAGTCACTCTAAATTTGTCTGGGTATGTCTAAATTTGTCCACTTTAAATATATTTAAATTTGACAAATTTTGATTTGAATAGGCAAGAACTTACCAATAGGTTAGATAATTTTATGAATGGAGATGATAGGTGGTAATAGACATGGAACTGCCTAGTGCAGAACTTATGGTCTCTTGTAGTTTCTTTCATTCCTATGTTCTTAAATAGGTTATTAAACAGATCGGAAGAACATTATTTTGGGCTTAGTCTTAATAATGATGGTAATAACGAAAATGACGATGATAGTGATAATGATTATGATAAAATATAATTATTGGTTCGAGTTTCACTTGATATACATAGTTACCGCTGTAAATTTTTAACAGAATATGGTGTGTTTGTGTGTGTGTGTGTGTGTGTGTGTGTGTGTGTGTGTGTGTGTGTGTGTGTGTGTGTGTGTTTCAAAAAGATGGTGCAAAATATATGAACATGAAAAATACATGACACATCTGTCGTAAAATTTTCTTTAATAAGAACCTTTCTAATTATTTTCTAGATGTTGATATAATTACTCGTACTTTAAGATTTTTTCTCATCTTAACAATTTTTGAAGATCATCAAGAAAACTAATTAAGCTAACCACTTGGGTATAATAGAGCCATTCATGGCTTGTCAGCCAGAGAACTTCACCGTGAAAAATGTTCATGAAGAACAAGAACAAGAACACCTGTTCTTGGGTGAAGTTGCTTACCTGCAGGAGCTGTCGAGGAAGAGAAATATGTTCAAAATGTTCAAGAGGTACGATGAGAAGGTCCGTAGGGGAGTTTCCTGATGGTCTCTCCGTCATCGTAAACAAAGAGAAGAGAAACTTAAAAAATGGCTACCGGATTTGTTTTAAAAATGTGTGGAAAAATAAACGCGTACTGGTTTCAGACACAAGGATACAAGTGTGTGCTTGTGCCTGGGTGTTCATCATTTGTATATTCGCTTGGCAGGTTTTAGAAAGAACTTTTTTATTTTTTATCATCTTTTTTTAATTTTGTGTTTAAGAAAATACTACTTCGTGATTGGACAGAGACTAAAAGATTTTATTTTGATAAATGTATGAACAATCATATTTCAAAGCTAATTGAATCTTTGTTCTATTTTCTTGAATCTATACACACACACACACACACACACACACACACACACACACACACACACACACACACACACACACACACACACACACACACACACACACACACACACACATATATATATATATATATATATATATGTATATGTATATTTCTTTTTATTCTTTTGTCCCATTTGTAATTCATTTTATCTTTTGTATCAACAGCAGTATTGAGGCGACATTTTTCTCTTTTCTTTCCAATATTTTGCACCTGCCTTTGCCATTTCTGCTTCTTCTTTCCAGAAATTACTTTTTACTTTTAAAGATTTATAGACCGCTATTGCCTTTGGAATTGGACCGTATTTTCGACTTTCACATCTCAGTATTTTAGACGTCGATTTTTTTTTTCTTTTCTTTTCTTCTTTCAATATTTCCGAGGTCACCTTTGGATTCGCCCTGACCTAGTTTCAGTTTCGTGATCTTCATTAGGTCAGAGTTTTCTTGCTTATGAATTATTTTTTTTATTTATGTTTGTTTATGTATGCATTAATTTCACTTAGTCTTAAGAATATAAGAATGGAGGAGACTGTAAGAGACCATAAGGCCTATACTAGGCAGTTCAATGTCCATTATCAAGTGTCATCCCCATCTATAAAGCTATCTTCTTTTAAAACAACCAAGAGCTTCAGTACTCACTACATGGTTACAGAGTCAATTCCATATGTTAACCACTCCATTGGTAAACCGATTCTTACAGAAAGTGATTTTATTTTATTTCATTTTATTTTATCTTATTTTGTTTTTATTTATTTTAATTTATTTATTTATTTATTTGTTTATTTATTTATTGTATTTTTCCAGAATATCCGACATTTTCTGGCAGTCACTTCTGGTTGAATTAAATCTTCTTCCGACAATCAGATTAAACCTAGAAGACTTGATCTCAATTAAGAGTTTAATCACGTGTCCCTTCTGTCATCTTAGCTTTCCCTCAACTGAATGAAATCCCCTGACCAGAATAAAGTATCACAACGGGCTCACCCTTATATAGCTGAATCGACTCTATGTTTATTCAGTCTGCCGACAGGGAATTTCATTCATCGTCATTATTCATGTTTTTTTCTTTTTATTTATCATTAATTCTCTTGCCTTTAAAAGCTGAAATCATATATCGGCAAACCTGATTTTTTTTTCACTTTATTTATTGATTTTTATTTACTAATTCATCTGTCTATTATTTTATTAGTATAGTAGTAGTACTTTCTTTTGAAGAAAAGGAACTCATCTATCAAAACTGCATATTTTCTCTCTGCACATTAACTAATTATTTGTTTGTTTATTTTTATTTACTTGTTTATTTATCTGCTTTTTTACATTTTTATGTTATTATAATTTTCTTTTCAAGAAAAGGAATTCAAAATGATTTATCAATTAATAGATAATAATTAGTAAATAATACCTCTTCGATCCCATTCGTGTCTGCTCGTATTCACAAAGTACAGGAATAGGGAGGGGGACTGTTCCCTATCCGACGTCGTGTGAATCTTAACAATATACCGGTCGTTTGTGAACAGATGTTTTTTTTTTCTAATGGTCTATAATGATGATTCCGTCATTTTTCTAAGCGATGGTAAAGACTTTAAGAATCACATCTGGTTCGTTATCGTAAATGCTGTCAACCGATTTTTTTTTATATAATTGGTGTGAGAAAAATACTTTGCTCTTTTTATCTATCAAACGCGAAGAAGATTCTGAAATCAGTATCATTATCATGATATTATTGATAAGCTATCAACACCTGATTCAGAACACTGGACCTGTGATGTTCATAGTTGAAGAGAAAATATGGGAATACCCTGAAATTGTGGTTTGAACAAATGCGTCGAATTGAGGACCGAACGCGGGATTCCCGAGTTAGGAGCAGTGACGCTATCCACCACTCCACGAGGGTTTTAGTAATTGAAAATGGGTTTAAAACTAGTTTCATACCAATATTTGTCATATTAGCACATCTTTATTATTAAAAGATAATCTTATTGTGATACAGTTACCGTATACAAATGTATTATTAATAATCAACAGTGAAGATGTGTTTGTATTGTTCATTATAGTCATGTGACCAAACCATTTCGTTCGAGTCTCCTGATGTCGATGATCGATTCTGATGCCGGTTAAGACGGTTGATATTCAAATCTTCAGTTGTAACGGTCGAAAATGACAGTTGGCGTCGGGGTCGTCGTCGTTGGAACTATTGCGTCTATTGGTATTCATGAAGGAGACGTCTTAGGGGAACAAAACTCGTCATAGAAAATGGGGGATTAACAGAAAACGGATCATTGAAGTATTCTGTGAAATGAAAGCTCCAGGAAACATCAGTACATAAATACGTTGTACAGTACATACACCAATCATGATATTTTTCTCATTATGAATAGTTTTTGTTCGTAAGTATTTATTTTCTATCGATGCATACTGATTTCATGGATTCCATGGAAACCCGTTTGAATAATAAACGACTTTGTCAAATATTGAATGGAAAATATAAAAAATTCAACAAATATGGTTGAGATTAGGTTGAGAGATATGATGGAAGTTTCGACGTTAGAAATTATGCCAAATTTGAGCTCTTTCTAGCCTGAATGAAATCTTAGAGTTTAAGATAGATATCTATTTGATTATGTAATGGTACGTTTTGATCCGGGGCAGTGGGCAGGATGCAGGGATGACCCGTCATCCATGAGGAGCTAAGATGGGGGGGGAGGAAGGCTGGTGGATGGAAGTGGAATGGGTGGGAGTATGGACGTGCCTTTGATTTGGCTACCTCCCTTATTAGGGGGAAAAATCTTGCGGTATATATAGATATTTTGAAAATATCCACATTACGATCGATGCAGTGGATGGGGTGGGGAGTGGGGGGTGGATATGACTTTATGATATAGATGAATATTTCTCAAAGCATCTTATTTGACTCCCCCTTTTTTGCATCCAGCAGACCCGCACGAACCCCACCACCTATTTTGTATTTACATTAAATTATGTATTCTTCACTGTTTATATTTTAATGTAAAACTGGTTGGGGGTGACAGAATTATACTTTGCACGTATGTAACGGCAGGTACTTGTTCTTGGAATGATTTCATTACTCTCTATCTCTTTTTATTTATTTATTTATTTTATTTATTCATTTTTTTAAGTTGATGAATTCACGCCCTCTCCTTGTATCTTCTTTACGCTTCCCTTGGGGAGGGGAGGCGCGCCCCCTAGTTTGGGAACACACAAATACACACACACTCACACATACACGCACACAAATATTATCATCTTCATGATGAGCTTCATCAATATCATACATATATAATATATATATATATATATATATATATATATATATATATATATATATATATATATATATATATATATATATATAAACAAAATGGCCTCCAACCGTCCTGGGAGGAGCACAGCTGCCATTGATCAAAAGACGCTTTTTTCCTCTCTCTCGCACCAAAACACTTGGTGTGATGTAAACAACCACATGTGTTCTTGCACCAGGAAGCAGCCGCCGAGCCTTCCCTTGCACCAATGTTAAGCACAATTGACGACGCGTTCAAGGTATGATTCTAATCATTACTGAGATGGGCAAATAACCATGTTTATTTTATTTTTTTTTTTCTATTCTGAATTCACGAAGTTTGCGTCGAACAAGACGATAATTAGATGTTTATATCCCCCCCCCCTAAAAGTATGGTAATTTGTTGTTTATGATCTGGAAGGTGCTATGTTAGTGTTTTTATTTATTTGGATTTTTCTCAATGTTTTGTCATTTATGTTTTTTTTCGGTTAATTTTCTTTATTGTCGTTTTTTCCTGGCGTCATTTTTGTCATTTATTTATGTTTTCACAATTCTTGTCATTTTCATGATATTCTCTTTTTTTCTTCAGTTTTGTTTTTTCTCATTTGTTCTCTTTCTGTTATTTTATACCTTGTAACTTTTTGGGTTATTTTCATAGTATTTGGCGCTTTCATAATTTTCATCGATAACATTATCACTATCATTATAAGTCATCACCATCATCACTACCACAATCATAATCATCATCATCATCACCATTATCACTACCACAACATAGTCATCATCATCATCATCATCATCATCATCATCATCATCATCAGCATCATCATCAGTACCACAACCATAATCATCATCATCATCATCATCATCATCATCGTCATCATTATCACCATCATCACTACCACAACATAATTATGATCATCATCATTATCATCATCATAACCACTATCACCCCCATCCCCCTAATTACCATAATCACTATTACCATAATCATCACCATCATCACATTCACCACCATAATCATCACCACTATCATCACCATCTTTACCATCACCATCACCCTCTGCTACAACATCGAAAGCTTCCCAAAACTCTCCTCTCTCTTGTCGTGTTTCAATCCTTGCGATGCGGGATTCGAACCTCATTCTATGCAAATAGCCCATTGCACTCCATCCTCGTCAGGGTGCGCGTGGGAACTGCGCATAACAAGCAGTCGACCTACATCTTCACGCTGTTTAGGAAAACACACACACACGCACACACACACCACACGCACACACATACACACACACACGCACACATACACACACACATACACACACACACACAAACACACACACACACACACACACACACAAACACACACACACACACACACACATACACACACACACACAAACACACACACACAAATATTATCATCATCGTCCTCCTCCTCCTCCTCCTCCTCCTCCTCCCCCTCATCATCATCATTATTACTCTCATCATCATCATCATCATCATCATTAATAATATATAATTGTATCATATTTTGTTTTATCTAGTTTTTTATTCTATAATAATAGATATTGTCATAAATATTATTGTAGATATTTTTTAAGCAAAGAAATATATTTTAGTCGCAATTTGTTTCATATGAAAGATATATTATCATCATTATCTTCTTTATAGATGTTAAGAATAATTACATTTCGTTGTCAAAGCTATTTGTCAATGAATGTAAAAGACTAGGCAGCTTTCTTTAATCACGTAATAAGACAGCAGCTTATCCCGATGCCAATATTTTCAAAACTGATCTTCTCAAGGCATGAAAAGAAGTTGATTGAACTGGAAAGGAAAATAATGTTGTATATAAGAAGATCTATGACAGAGGAGAGGAGACAAAAAAGCCTCCTTATCAGACTTCCTATTGAAGAATTCCTATAATGATAAGAATAATGATAATAATGATTAATAATTAGAATAATGGTGATTGATTTGGTTTAAATGTCGCGAGCCTCTGCTATCAGGAGGCTAGGGCAGTGCCCTTTACAGTAGACTGTGTAATGTGGAATTTAATTAGCCATACCCTTGGTCCAACTCGCTAGCGTCAAGGTTCAAGCCGCCATCACCTTGACCTCATCTGCAAACAGCGGTGCTCTAACCTACTTGGCCAGCGAGTGTCCAATTTATGATAATATACATACATATACCTATACCAAGGCTTTTTCCCCCTTACAAGGGAGGTAACCAAAAAGAAAGAAAAAGGCATAAAATCATTCCCACCCATTCCATTCCTGAATACACTCCACTCCCCTCCACCCTCCCTCTCATCTTAGCACCTCCTGGATGACGGGTCATCTCTGCACCTTGTCCACTGCCCTGGGTCAGAAGCAGTGTCGCAAGACACAGCACATCCACAGCAAGGCCGCTTCATTAAATCGGCGACCCCCCCTCTCTGTCCCCCCATGCATATAAGGAGAAGACGGGGAGAAATCCCTTCGGGCTGCGTCAAATTTTGCTCACACATACTTCCTCACCCCCATCCCCCCACCCATAAAAACTAGGAGTTTTTATGATAGTAATAATAATAAAATAGATTCCAATTGCCTGCTTGTGGTATATCATTTTTAATGAGGTTATGATCTCAATTATTTGGTTAACTTTAACGAAGTGGCCAAAGTACCAAGGACCGAATTTATAAAAATTTCCCCTAAGTCTAGACATAAATCTTCAAAATGGCTGAGGTTTTACCTAAATCCCTAAGTCGGCGACCTAAATGCTTATGTCAAGACAGGAATTTAGGTAAAATATCTGTCATTTTGAAGGTTTATGTCTAGACTTAGGATCTTTTATAGATTCGACCCCTGAATGCAAAAAATATTTATAATTATGAGGAGAGAAATTGTACCTCAGGAAAGACTTATCTGTGAGCTAAGTAGGCAGAGCAAACAGCTCTTATTTGGGGATCGAACTCGGGTCTCTGCAGTTGCAAGGCGAGATCCAACCTTCACTGTCAACTTAAATATTCTACCAGCCAGCGCGTACCTCTAACATAAAATGAATTACTTATTACTCTCGATTACTTATTCAGAATTTGTAATCACCACCAATAACAAGTAGAGGAAAAAGTTGTTCTCAGAAATTAATGTATAATAGAACACTTCCTACGTCTGAAACAGGAGAATGGAATGTGGATCGGGAGATTGAATAATACATGGGAGAAACGTGATTCTGAGTGTTTGGGGGAGCATTACACGGGTTCTAAAAGCCCTGAATATCTATTACCTCCCCCCCCATCAACCTCTCCCCCTAACTGCCCCCCACCCTACTTCCTCGCCCTCTTCTGTTGTTTCTCCCCCCCTTTCTCTCTCTCTCTCTCTCTCTCTCTCTCTCTCTCTCTCTCTCTCTCTCTCTCTCTCTCTCTCTCTGTCTGTCTATCTATCTATCTCCCTTTCAAGCCGTGACTTTCACGCTTACTTTTTTATTCACTTAGTTTCTTCTTCACTTGTTCTTTCACATCCAAACCTTTCATACCTCCCCTACCCCTCCCCCTTCTCTCTTTCCCCTCTACCCTCTTCCCCTTCTCTCCCTTCTCTCTTCCCCCTTTTCCAGTCATCCTCAACCTGACCCTCTCATCATCTTCCCCTCACCCTCACCTTCCCCGCCCCATCTCCTTTCCCCTCTCTCTTCTCTCTTTTCTCTTCTCTCTTCTCTCTTCTCTACTCTTCACTCTCCCCATTCAGTTTCTTCCACTTCCTTACGTGAAAGGGATTGTACGAGTCATTGTTCTCGTAGATTTTACCCCATGACCACAAATTGTGTTCAAAACCACAACAATCACAGTAGCAAAAGTGGTTGAAATAGCTTTCAAAACTTTCTTCAAGAAAACGTCCACCTACCCATATTAACAAAATAACCTCAGCTTCGACCGAAACTCGGCAATTTTTGCGGCCGTCTGTGTATTACTTTTGGTCCAAAAAACTTCTCAACATTTCTTCAAGAAGAAAGGTATTGAGAAACATGAACCCTTACAGCTTCGAGCAACTAAACTTTTCGCATCAATACTCGACAAGCCGCACCACCGAATTGGTATAAGTAAACGGAAATTTCGAAACTCTTCAAGGCTGATATTGTGTGCGTCTCAATTAGTTATTTACTCTGTCACCGAGATCGGGTTGAAGCGGCATGTTACCTAAATGAATCAAAACGTTTCTAGATTTATTATTATTATTGTTGTGCTTAGATGAGGAACCTTTTTAGGTTAGGCGGTCGTTAGTCCTACAAAGGATACTGCCGACACGAAGTGGACATCAGAAGGAACATCGATGTGTGGCCAAATGTCATTCTTACGCAGAAGCGATTTTATTCCATAGTTGCCATATTCACATCATATTTGTAGATCTTGGAGAAATATTACTCCATATTCCATATATCATTACTGCTGTTATTATTTTTATTATTCATTTTATTTGTTTATCTATTTTACACAAACACTTTTATGGAAGTTTCGGGTAACATTACAGTACGTTAAATGTATGATAATTTATAGAAAAGGTAAAAACATATTTGAAAGTCTAGGGTGCCAATGCACCATGTTTCATACATTTATCTGTTTATTTATGTATATACAGCATGTATCTTAACTCCTCTCCTTTCCTAATTCCTTCCCTGTCATCCCATGCTACGCCTATGATGTCTCTATCATGTCTCCATCTCATTCAAACCCAATCAAACCCCATCACCCAACATCCTTTCCTTTGCCTCCACATCCTACTATTCAGAGTCTGCCAATCTCCTGGAGCCCATCGGGTGCCGGGAATCTTTCTCCTTGTTTTCTGACACGTTTCCCCAAGCCATTTGCATAATCGTAACCACTTTTAGGAAACTTTCTTAGTTGGCGCCGCGTCATACAAGTCGCGGCGTGGGGCCGGAACGTTTATGGAAATGAGTCACTGACAGACGCCCACTCCTCCATCTGCTGGCCCTTCTTTCCATTCCTCCTTCTCCTCTTCCTCTTCAAGTTCTTCCTCTTCCTCTTCTTCCTCAGGCGCCCACTACTCTTCCATATGCTGGCTCTCTTCTTTCGACTCCTCGTCCTCCTCCTCCTCTTCTTCAGATACCCACTCCTCTTCATCCATATGCTGGCTCTCTTCTTTCGATTCCTCCTCCTCGTCCTCCTCCTCCTCCTCCTCCTCTTCTTCAGATACCCACTCCTCTTCATCCATATGTTGGCTCTCTTTAACGGCTTTCCTTCTCTTCCTCCTCTTCTAGTTCTTCTTTCTCTTCTTCCTCAGGTGCCCACTACTTCTCCTCCTCCATCTTCTGGCGCTCTTCTTTCCATTCCTCCTCCTCCTCCTCGTCTTTCTCTTCCCTGCCTCTCTTCTTTCTCTTCCCTCCTTTTTTAAGGATAGAATCGCTGGTAAATTACAAACCCACAACTGCATTGTCAACAATATCTCTTACTTTTCTCCTCCTCCTCCTCTTCCTCCTCCTCCTCTCCTCCTCCTCTTCCTCCTCCTCCTCTCCTTCCCCTTTTCTCCTTTTCTCCATTTTCCCCACCTCCTCCTCCTCTTCCTCTTTTTCTCTTCCTCCTTCTCTTCCTCCTCTTTTCCTCCACCCTTCTTCATCCTCTTTCAACGATTTCTCCTCCCCATTCTCCACTTCCACTCCTTCCTCCTCCTCCTCCTCCTCCTCCTCCTCCTCCTCCACCCCTTCATCCTCTTCCATTCACTCCCCCCCTCTTGCTCTACCACTCTCTCATCCCTCTCCATCTCCAGCACCACCTCCGCTTTCTCTCCCCGCTCCCCCATCCACTCCCCCATCCCCCCCCCATCCACTCCCCCCTACCGGCTGTGTTTAATCACTCGTTGGATGTTTTGTCGGGTGCTGAGTGACTGAGCGACATGTTAGTCCCCCATTCACCCCGTGGGGGGGTGCAGAGTGGGGGTAGTCTCCTGGGGGGTGCCAGAGTTACGCAATCAACGTCGAAAGACTAAGGTTTTTTTTATTTCTATTTATTTGTTTGTTTGCTTGTCTTATTTATTGTCGTTTTGTTGTTTTGTATTTAGGCAGTTGTAATGGACAGGATAGGAATTATGTTCAAAGTTCTCTCTCTCTCTGTTTCTTTGGTCACATTTAGTTTTTTTTATTCTGAATGTAAAGAATACATATTTTGTTGGGTATATATGTGTTTATGAATGTGTATGAGGAAGTGTGGATGTGTATGTTGATTTGTGGATGTGTATGTCTGTGTGAATGTATGTATCTGTGAGTGCATATGTACGTGTATTCTGTTTTTGTGGTCGGGACATTAGGTATTTGTAGATTCCCAAAATGGGTTCACGGAAGATCAAGGATCAAATATTAGAAAAAAGAGAGAGAGAGAGAGAAAGAGAGAGAGAGGGGGAATGGGAATGCTGTTAAGAGTATGAGGAAGAAAAAGAGGAGAAGAGAGGCATAATGCCAGAGAGCATGACAGAGAAAGAGAGGAGAAACCGAACACAACTATGTATGTAGGAGGATTGCGAAGAGGTTTTGACTACGGGGGGGGAGGTTGCACGGAAGCCTGAACAGCTGGTCGAACGCATTTCCATATAAAACCAGAAGACTTGGAACAGAAGCTCCTTCTCGTCGAAACTCGTCGACACTCGACACCATCGCCTCGTCTCGCCTCCCACGTCCCCTTACACATACATTTTATCCCATTTCCTGTTTTTTGATGTTTAGCTCTTCTTCCTGTTCAGGCCACGTCTTTTCATATTCTTTGTCTTACATTTTCTCTTCTTCACAATTACCTAATTTCTTCCAGGTACCCTATCTGTTTGTTTTTTCTTCTTCTTCTTCTTCCTGTTCTTCTTCACCTCTCCCTTTTCCTCCATCACTGTCTTGTATCCTCTTCCTCTTCCCTCCTCACCTCTCCCCCCTTCCCTTCCCCTCCTCACCTCTTCCCCACTTCCCTTCCCCTCCTTCCTTCTCTTTCCCACCTCCTCCTCCTCTCTACCCTCCCCTTCTTTTTCTCCCTCCCTCTCTTTCTTCCTCTTCTCCTTCTCTCCTCACCTCTTCCCCCTTCACTTCGTCTCCTCTTCTCTTCTCCTTTCCACCTTACCCTTCCCCTTTTCGTCCTTCATTCTTTTCTTCCCTTTCCCCTTTCCTCCTCCCCTCTTTCCCTCCTTTCTTCTTCCCCTCGTACCCACCTCCCCTCTTCTCCGTTTCTCACTTACCCTACCTTCTCCTTCTCTCGCTTCCTTTTCCCATTCTCCTTTTTTCCATTCCCTCCCCTTCCTCCCACTCCCCTTCCTCCCCTCACCTTCCCCTTCCTCCCCTCACCTTCCCCTTCCTCCTCCTCCTCCTTTCCACCATCCCCTTTCTCCCCGTCCCCGTCCACAGCGTGATACCTCCACGCCACGGGAGCACAGTACATATTAACTCACCAGCGAATACCATCTTTTCTCTCTTCATGTTATTAGTCGCAGCGGCTGTGTTCAATTAGCTTCTTTATTCATGGCTGCATTTGATTACAGCTGCGATGAACCTAATTCATTTCCTGACTGCGGTGTCTTTTTTTTTAGTACGTTTATTAAGAAGGCAAATATGAATTTTGTGCTTGGGTGGAAAGCGCTGCTGTTTTACTTCGACGTTTCAGAATAGGAATTTAGGAAATTAAAATTCTTTTTGTCTGTGCGGGTCGACGGGGTTTAAAATGGAAAGGTTTCAACTAATTGAACTTGTGTGACATCATGAACTAATTATCTAGTTAATGTGATTAATATTTGGGTTAAGATAGCTATAGACTGTCCAACTGGAATAGTTATATTGTTTCAGTCGAAATAGCTTATTGTTGAATCATTTATCTTTGTATATTTAGCATTTTCTTCGCACCATTAGACTCGCGTTTGTCATTTCACACTCGGACAGGACATTCTGATGTCGAAAAAGCCCTCACTACCTAAACACCACCTGACTAAGGTGATGCGTGTATACTCGTAACTACTTACGTTACCTGATTTTTTTTTTTTTTTTTTTTTTTTTTTTTTTTTTTTTAAATAAGGGTTAGCTTTATTAATATTGCGAGATCGAGTCGGTCAGATGTTCGCTTGGTAAAATGTCCGTAAGTCATATGGCCGCTCGGTCAAATGTCCGTCGGTCTTATAACCGTTTGGCCTATTGTTCGCTCGATCAAATGTCCACTCGGTCAAATGTCCGCTCAGCTAACTGTCCGTTGGGTCAAATGTATGTCGGCCAAATATCCGTCGGCCATCCGTCCGGCCACGGTGTCGAATGTCAGTAATGTTGGATGACAGTTTGTTCTAAGTCATTGGGGTCAGGATGTGACAATGAATTGAATCTACAGTAGATAAGTTTCCTTAACTACCAATCTACTCTCATACTCACTCTGACAACACTCACTTGCGCACCGTCCTAAACACTCCAAATGTGTTTCTAATTTTTATTTCGTTCTTTTAATATTTAGGGCGAAGACTGCCTTCCAGGATAATTAGGGGACAGCCGTCTGACGCGAGCATGATTAAGATTTGCATGAAAGAAAAATCTAATAAGTAAGACGAAAGCAAATGGGAGAACTAAGGAAAGGATCCGGACACACAAAAGAGGTGCCCTGGATTCCATCTTCGTAAACATGTTTTTCCCTTGAGAAAAAACACGAAGAACAGGAAAAATAAATTACAAAATTAGCGATAAAAGTAGAGACGAGGTGTCGTCTCTTGTCCATATTTGTTAAAGTAAATTTCTAGGCTTCTCTTTCCCCTTCCCCGTATTCTTGCGAACCTCAATGCGGTAATTTTTTTTTTTTTTTCTTTTTTTTTTTTTACAAATCTTTCACTTCAGTATGAACACCCTATATACACCCAAAAAGATTTTTTTTTTGCGAATAGAGAAATATAAGGAACAATTAACTTTATGTACATATTAACCAAATGAAAGATGTTGACTACCATATCTATATTATTTTTCTAATTCTTGCAATTTGTGTTTGTGTGTGCGTGTGTGTGTGTGTGTGTGCGCGCGCGTTTAGGCATCGTACAGTATCAATAACAGCACATATTCACTAGCTTGGTGAGAGAAAAATAATTTTGGCAAGATGTATATGAAGTCTTAAACAACTTATTGTGTGCCTTTACTCTACAGAACAAACCATTCAGGCACGAGACATGACGTATTAATCTCATAATATATGTCCAACAAAAAGTTTGTAATTAATTTTTGCAAAGGAACTCAAAATATCCAATTTAAGTAGTTACTGTGCCAGCATTTAAGAAAATAAGTATATAATAATGAAGCTAGTTCAGTTAAAAAGAAAGTTAAACATCCTGAAGTCATGATTATAGGCACAATTTTTTTTATTTCTATCTAATAGGGATAGCTGCAAGAAAACACACATCAACACACAAAAAAAAAAAAAAAAAAAAAAAAAAAAAAAAAAAAAAAAAAAAAAAAAAAAAAAAAAAAAAAAGGCTTACATCTTAGCACCTCAGGAAGAAAGGGTCATCCAGACTCCCGGCACACGGGTTGGGTCAAATGCAGTGCATTGAAACAGAATTGTTTTATATTAGGACCCAGCAGCCATAGCTGGTTTACCCCCATCGCTTCACATATAGAACAGATGCGGAGAACATTACTTTGTTACGCCCCTGTATTCTGATATCATCCGCAGCTCTCTCCCTCCTTCTCTCTCTCTTGTTCTCTCCTTTTTCTCTTTCTATTTCTCTTTCTCTCAGAGATCACATTGAGAGACATAATTTGATTCGTGACTCACAGCATGTATTCTCCAAGGGTAAGTCCTGTGTGACTAATCTTCTATCTTGGATCAGTGACAGAAAACAGCTGGTCACCGTAAATGGTGTAAAATTCAAATGGGGCATTGTTTCTAGTGGGGTTCCGCAGGGCTCGGTTTTGGGTCCCTTATTGTTCATTATGTACATAAACGACTTGGACAATGGGATTAATAGTGATGTTAGTAAGTTTGCGGACGACACTAAAATAGAACTTCTAATTAGATCAGAAGACGACGCCGAGATTCTGCAGGAAGATCTTAACCAATTTTTCACATGGTCGGTGAAATAGCAAATGAACTTCAATATCACAAAGTGCAGCATGTTAAACGTAGGGTTACGCAACCCCGAAAACAGATATAGCTTAGATAAAAAAAGAAAAAATGAGAGAAAACTGAGTGCAAGAGAGACTTGGGAGTTCTAGTGAGTCCTGACCTTAAATCCAAGAAGCAGTGCATTAGTGCCAGGAATGAAGCTAACAGAGCATTAAGTTTCATTGCTAGGACGGTTACGAATGGAAGTGCAGAGGTAATTATCAAACTCTAGCGTTAGTTTGACCCATCCTTGACTATGCGGTGTAGTTTTGGTCTCCGTCTTATAGAATGGACATCACTTCACTAGAATAAGTATAGAGGAGAACGAATACAGGCTTAGGCACCTTAACTTATACTCTCTGGAAAGAGGCAGTGCGGGGTGATCTAATAGAGATGTTCAAGTGGACCAGAGGCTTTAACAAGGGTAACGTAAACAAGGTTATCATATTAAGACAACAGAACAAGACTTGCAGTAATGAACTTAGCAAATTTAGATTTAAAAAGGAAATAGGCAAGAATTGGTTTACTAATACGGTGGTCAACGAATGGATTAGACTTAGTAACCATGTAATGTACGCTGAAACTATCGGTTGTTTTAAGAAACGATTAGACTACTATATGGATGGGGATGACAGGTGGTAATGGGCATGGAACTGCTTAGTGTAGACCTTATGGTCTCTCGCAGTCTCCTTCATTCTTATGTTCTTATGTTCTCTTTCTTTCACACATTCTCTCTTACACTCTCTTCTCTCTCTTACTCTTTCTCACACACTCTCTCTCTCTCTCGCCCTCCTCTTTCTCTCTCTATTCTCTCTTTTCTCTCTATTTAATCTAAAGACAGTGTTCTCCCTTTTTTCTTTGTCTCCTCAAACGTTCCTTTCTCAACAATTTCCTTTCCTTAGTGTTCCACAACTCTATTAAGTCCTTCAAAGTCCAGAGTTTAAAGTAATACTCAAAATCATCGCAGAAATTATCCCTTGAATACCAACGAAAAGGAACAAGAATTAGTTTATATAAAAAAAAAATGATCTAAAGAATTTTGATCAACTAGTGCATAATGGCGTTCATTTCTAAAAGGATTTGTTTTCTCGGAAATAGTTTAGAAATAGATTATGTTACCTACAGGAGAATGTTGTTAAGTATGTAGTACGTAGTCGTTTGTGTTTGTGCTACCCTGTGCTTGGCCAACTCGAGTATATTTGCACTCTGATGAAAGCAAAGCAAATGCACTGAAATTAATATTACATCTATTGTAAACGTTTCCCAAATATTCAAAGCAATAAACCTTTTCAAAAATTCAGAGAAAATTGTGCTGTTGTTATTGAATAATAAATTTTCATTTTGATTACATACGAGTTTACGTACAAGAATTATGTTCATGGCA
>NC_134786.1:65740101-65745101 GCF_046742065.1 Oratosquilla oratoria
ATATATATATAAGTGGCTATCTACCTGTTACATGTTAGAAGAATTATTATAATGCACATAAGATACATTATAATAAGCTGCTGCAAGCACTTGTTATATATATCTTAACTGTGATCTATGTGTATATTAAAACACGTAAAAGGTTTAATGAATATATATATATATATATATATATATATATATATATATAAAATATATAATATAGTATTTCTAATAATGGTTACATTTGAGTCTTTGCATTGGTGGCACAATGTGAAGCGTGCGAGTCCTGTACCTCCCTACTAGCGTGTTCGAGCCCCGCAATTCTCTCCGATTCTCAGTTGGAGTGACTCTGTTAGTTGCCCCCCAACAATGGTGTCTGTTGCGACGTAAGTATTCAGCGCCTCCTGGCGTAAGCTCCTCACTACCACGTATGTGTGAGTCACAGAGGTGAATCATGGGCCATCAGATGGCATCAGGGTCTCGTATTAAGAAAAAAAGGAGCGAGAGAGAGAGAGAGAGAGAGAGAGAGAGAGAGAGAGAGAGAGAGAGAGAGAGAGAGGGAAAAGTTAGGATCTGTGGAACTAATGCATTTGATATCTCCACTCGCAAGAGAAGGCAAAGAGAAACTTTGGAGAAAGTATCACTGAGATATTAGCCCCAGAAGACAGAACGTTAGGTCTTTTCTTACATGTGAGGTTGAAAGTCAAAATTTCAGGAAGGAGCCGAGACAAAGGCTCAGGGTTCATAAAAATACTTGGGCACATGTGAGGTTGAAAGTCGAAATTTCGGGAAGAAAGTGAGGCAAATGGTCCAGTTCAAAAAGAATAAATAAAACGAAAAGAAAAAATGGAATGGGGCGCATGTGAGGTTGAATGTAGAAATTTTGGAAAGGAATCGGCGCAAAGGCGAATGATTCAGTCAGTAAATGAATAAATAAGTAGATAGATACATAAATGAATGTCGAAATGTCGTAAAGAATCCGAGGTAAAAGCTCAGGGTTGGAGGCACATGTGAGGTTAGATGTCGAAATTTCGTGAAGAAACGAAGGCAAATCTTCAGAGTCCACTTTAAAAAAAAAGGTGTGTGGGGGGGGGAAGATATTGGACTTCTGCAGTTTGATTGCAAAATTCGCGTTGATTAGAAGTCAGAACGAAGAAGAAGTTCGACAGCGAGGTGGAGGAGGAGGAGAGGAGCATTGCCTTCAAGAGAACTTGTGATTATGGAAGAAGAGCCACTAAGCCACTTGGGAGCCACCAAAGGACAAGTTCCGAAGTAAAGTAATGAGAACGAAGAAGAAAATTGACAGAAGAGTGATAGAAAAGGGGAGCAATTAAAAAACTCATCAAAAGTAATTAGAAAAGAGTAATTAGGATAGTAATTAAAAAGGAGCATCTATCTATATATATGTCTATATACCAAGGGCTTTTTCCCCTTACAAGGGGGGTAGCCAAATCAAAAGATATGTACCCACTCCTACCCATTTCGTTCCCACCCATTCCACTCCTATCCACCATGTTTTCCTTCCTCTCATCTTAGCTCCATGTGGATGACGGGTCATGCCTGTATCTCACCCGCTGCCCTGGGTCAGAACCGATGCAACAAGACACAACACACCCAAGGCCGCTTCACTTAATCGGTGACCACCTCTCCGTCTCCGTCTCCTGCAAAAAAAGAAGAAAAAAAAAAAAAAAAAAAAAAAAAAAAAGAGAGAGAGAGAGAGAAGGCGAGGAGATATCCTTTCGTGCTGCATCAAAATATTCATGCGTAACCACTACCTAACTCCCCAATCCCCCTACCCACTCCCATCACAGAATCACAGCCATTCTCTCCACTCATCCCTATTTCCTGCCTTCTCCCTTCCTTGCTCAGTAAATATTCCCCTCTTACCCAACACCCCTTTCACCCCATCTATCTATTCACCCCATATTCATCTCCTCCTCGGTCGTCCCCTCAAGTTCACTTCCTCCACCTCTGCCTTTCACACCTCTTTTAATAATCTTTCTTCACTCATTTTTTCCATGTGTCCAAATCATCCCAATACTCTTTCATCAGCCCTATCTGCTATCTCCTTTTCCACCCCAACTCTCCTCCTCACCTCCTCGTTTCTCATTCTATCGAACCTTGTGAACCCTACTATACTTCTCAGACATTTCATCTCAAACACATTTAAACTTTCCCATTTGGAGACTATATGAAGGGCTGATTATGGTTCAGGGACCTGGAATTTAAGAGAGGCAGAGAAGAAGTAACTAAGAAGTAGTAATTAAAAAGGAGTAGTTAGATAAGAAATAATTAAGAAATATTAATGAACTAAGGAGTAATTAAGAATCAGTAATTAAAAAAGAGTAATTATAAAAAGCGTAATTAAAAAGGAGTAACTAAAAATGGAGTAATTAAAAGAGTAATTAAAGAGGAGCAGAAATGGGGTAGCTGAAAAGGAGTAAGTACAAAAGGGAGTAATTAAGAAGGGATATTAAAACAGCAGATAAGGAGTAATAAGACAAATAATATTTAAAAATAAGTAAAAAAAAAAGGAATGATAAAGTAAGGTATTTGCAATAGAGATAATACTTAAAGGGAGAAGAATGACGGTAGGATACCATTCATTGTGTTATTGGTATCTGTGGTGTAGTAGTGATGATAGAGGTGAGTATTAGTAGAGGTGATGGTGGTCATCTTCGTCGTCGTCGTCGTCTTCGTTGTCCATCGCTGTCCGACCAAGAACTCCTGAACACTGCATCTCAAAAAAAAAAAAAAAAAAAAAAAAAAAAAAAAAAAAAAAAAAAAAAAAAAAAAAAAAAAAAAAAAAAAAAAAAAAAAAAAAAAAAAAAAAAAAAAAAAAAAAAAAAATCGACCGACACATCACCGTGTTGATGAGGTCAACGAGAACCCTAGGGGGTAGGAGGGGGAGGTGTTTGTGGCCAGGGCTTCAGATGCGAAGAGGAGGAGGTGAAAATGAATCCAGGAACACATATCTGACCCGGAAGCCCGGATTTTGGAAAAGTCTTTGATGTTGGAAACCAAACCCACGAAACCGGAGCTCTGACCCGGAATATTGTCTTACCCGGATCTGATACCTGAGGGGACTAGCCGCCCCAGAACTCTTCTTACGGAAGAAGAAGAAGAAGGAGGAGGAGAGGAAGAAGAAAATAGAGGAAAAGGCGAAGGAGAAGAAGGTGGAGAAGAAGATTGAGAAAAAGGAGGACATGGAGAAGATGAAGAAGGAGGACAAGGTGAAGAAGAAGGAGGTAGAGAAGAGAAAGGAGAAGGAGAAGATGGAAAAGGAGATTAAGAAAAATAAGAACAAGAAGAAACAAAATAAAGAAAAAGGAGAAAAAATCATATTAAAAACAATGAAGAACAAAAACGAGAAAAAATACAATAAGAGAATAGTGTACCCTTGCTTTCAAAAACGTGCAGGTCGTAAATGGACTTCAAGAAATCCAAATAGAACAACAGAGGATAAATTAGAACTCTAGGAATTGGGCATGAAAGCCAAGAAGATAATGACAGACAGAGAAAGGCTGTTAGCGAATGAAGGTATTGAGAAGCAAAACAGACAAGAGAGCGTAGTCATGTTATTCATGGAAGATGATGAGAGAGGCCTTTGTTCTGCGGTGAACTTAGAATACCTGATACGCATTAGAAGGATAATATGTCCTTAAGCTACACAAACCACCTGTTCCGTACGTGCTCGGACATACAGATCAAGTGGTAGTCACCAGTAAGCCTTGGGGGATCGAACCTCGGCTTCCATGGTTAGGAGATGAGGTCAAGGACCACCTCGTCGGTGGCACTCGGCGAAGAAGGAAAAGTTTGTCCTCGTTAGGAGTCTGGAACCCCCCTAAGGGAAAGAATTTGTCTTTTTCCGCGAGATTTAGTTTCAAGACAGGAAAAGAATTTCTTGTTGCAAAAACATGAACTTGGCTTCCAGTGACCGCTGAGGGATGGGAGACATTTGCATCACTGGAAAGGGGAAATTTACCCTACAGGAAAGGGGACATTTGGCCAGCCAGAAAGGGGACATTTTCGCCACTAGAAAAAGGGAAAATTGCTCCACAGGAAAGGGCAAATTAACCCTACTTAAAAGAGAATATTTGTTCTGAAAATGGGACATTTTTACATCTAGAAAAGGGACGGTTTCCCTTATTGGAGATGGTACATTTATCCTACTGAAAAGAAAACATTTGTCCTATTGTAAAGAGCATATTTGCCCAACTGGAAAGGGGATATCAGTACTGCTGAAAAGAGGACATTTGTTCTACTGAAATGGGACATTGTAATACTAGAAAGGAGATACTTTTTCTACTCGGAAAGGGACATTTACCCTCCTGGAAAGAGGACAGTTGCCCTTTGGAAAGGTGATATTTGTCCTGCTGGAAAAGGTATATTTGCCCTACTGAAAGAGGGACATTTTACCTACTGGAAAGGGACATTTACCCTCCTGGAAAGAGGACAGTTGCCCTATTGGAAAGGTGACACTTGTCCTGCTGGAAAAGGGATATTTGTCCTACTGAAAGAGGGACATTTTCCCTACTGGAAAGGGACATTTTCCCTACTGGAAAGGGAACATTTGCTCAACTACATTCGAGTGCTTGCGCAGTTTGTGTTTACCAAGGTCCTTTCAGGACATCATCAGCAAAAGGAAATCAATTCATTAAAAAAAAATCAAATTTTAATGTTTTTATATTTTTTTTACTTCCCATTATTATTTCATTATTATTATTATTATTATTATTATTATTATTATTATTATTATTATTATTATTATTATTATTATTATTATTATTATTAGCAGCAGCAGCAGCAGCATCATTATTATCATAATTATTATTATTATTATTATTATTGTTGTTGTTATTATCATCATTATTATTATTGTTGTTGTTGTTTTTGTCATCATTATAATTATTATTATTATTATTATTATTTATTATTATTATTATTTACTTATTTGTTCATTATTTTATTTATTCATTTTATTATATTTTTTACATCGTTCATACTACATACCAAGA
>NC_134786.1:65747601-65750101 GCF_046742065.1 Oratosquilla oratoria
GGAGTTGAAAGAGGAGGAGTAAAACAACGAGAAGGAAGAGGAAAGAGAAGTAGGGGTTGAAAGAAGAGGAGTAAAAGAACGAGGAAGAAGAAGAAGAAGAAGAAGAAGAAGAAGAAGAAGAAGAAGAAGAAGAAGAAGAAGAAGAAGAAGAAGAAGAAGAAGAAGAAGAGAAGTAGGGGTTGAAAGAGGAGTAAAACAACGAGGAGGAAGAAGAAGAAGAGAAGTAGGGGTTGAAAGAGAAGGAGTAAAAGAACGAGGAGGAAGAGGAGGAGGAAGAGGAAGAAGAAGTAGGGGTTGAATGAAGAGGAGGAGGAAGAAGAATTAGAGGTTTGAACGAAGAGGAGGAAGAAGAAGAAGAAGAAGAAGAAGAAGAAGAAGAAGAAGAAGAAGAAGAAGAGAAGTAGGGGTTGAAAGAGGAGGAAAAAAAGAACGAGGAGGAAGAGGAGGAAGAAGAAGAGAAGTAGGGGTTGAAAGAGGAGGAGTAAAAGAACGAGGAGGAAGAGGAGGAAGAAGAAGAGAAGTAGGGGTTGAAAAAGGAGGAGGAGGAAGAAGAAAAAGAAGAAGAGAAGTAGGGGTTGAACGAGGAGGAGAAGGAAGAAGAAGACGAAGAAGAAGAGAAGTAGGGGTTGAAAGAGGAGGAGTAAAAGAACGAGGAGGAAGAGAAGGAAGAAGAAGAGATGTAGGGGTTGAAAGAGGAGGAGGAAGTAGAAGGAGAAGAAGCAGAAGAAGAGAAGTAGGGGTTGAACGAGGAGGAGAAGGAAGAAGAAAAAGAAGAAGAAGAAGAAGAAGAAGAAGAAGTACGGGTTGAAAGAGGAGGAATAAAAGAACGAGGAGGAGGAAGAGAAGTAGGGGTTGAAAGAGGAGGAGTAAAAGAACAAGGAGGAGGAGGAAGAAGAAGAAAAGTAGGGGTTAAACAAGGAAGAAGAAGAAGAAGAAGAAGAGAAGTGAAGGTTGAAAGAGGAGGATTAAAAGAACGAGGAGGATGAAGAAGAGAAGTAGGGATTGAAAGAGGTGGAGTAAAAGAACAAGGAGGAGGAGGAAGAAGAAGAAGAAGAAGAAGAAGAAGAAGAAGAAGAAGAAGAAGAAGAAGAAGAAGAAGAAGAAGAAGAAGAGAACTAGGGGTTGAAAGAGGAGGAATAAAAGAACGAGGAGGAAGAAGAAGAAGAGAAGTAGGGGTTGAAAGAGGAGGAGTAAAAGAACGAGGAGGAAGAAGAAGAGAGAAGTAGGGGTTGAAAGAGGAGGAGGAAGTAGAAGAAGAAGAAGAAGAGAAGTAGGGGTTGAAAGAGGAAAATTAAAAGAACGAGGAGGAGGAGGAGGAAGAAGAAGAAGAGAAGTAGGAGTTGAACGAGGAGGAGAAGGAAGAAGAAGAAGAAGAAGAAGAAGAAGAAGAAGAAAAAGAAGAAAAGTAGGAGTTGAAAGAGGAGGAGTAAAAGAACGAGGAGGAAGAGGAGGAAGAAGAAGAAGAGAAGTAGGGGTTGAAAGAGGAGGAGTAAAAGAACGAGGAAGAAGAAGAGAAGTAGGGGTTGAACGAGGAAGAGGAGGAAGAAGAAGAGAATTAGGGGTTGAAAGAGGAGGAGTAAAAGAACGAGGAGGAAGAAGAAGAAGAGAAGTAGGGATTGAAAGAGGAGTAAAAGAATGAGGAGGAGGAGAAGGAAAGAGGAGGAAAGTGAGATGACGGGGTATAGAAAGCGAATATGAGGGAGGAGGAAGAGGAGAAGGAGAAGGATGACGAGAGGAGAAGGAATAGGAGAAGTAGAAGGAGGAGGAAAAGTAGGAGGAGGAGGAAGAAGAGGAGAAAGAGGGAGTGAGGGAGGAGGAGAAGGAGAACGAGGCGAGGAAAGACAAGAAAAACGAAGGAGTCAAAACGAGGAATTGAAGAGAAGAAGAAATTTGAGAAAACTGAAGAACCGTTTTATGAGGCAAGGAAGGGTGAGGGAGAGCGTTGGGAGATGGCGAACTGCATTTATGAAAATGGACAGCGGTGACGAGACGTGCGAAAATATAGAATGTAGAACCAAAAAATAGAAATACGACAAGGACTCTTGTCTAACTTGACTATAGATTCATATCTGTATCTATATCAACCGGACACATGCAATGTCAAGCTATATCATGAATATATGCCACATGACAGATATTAATGTTGGCCTTGGCGGCACACTAGGCTAGCAGACACGACTTCAGTTACGATCTTTTCTTTTTCAAATTTACAAATGTCAAATTACTCTTGCGTCATACAGTGAGAAGCTTAACGAAGAACTAAGAGAAGTTAAACCTAGAATACGAATGTTAGACACATTGTTGAGATGTTCGTACGGAAGTCTAGAATTTGTAACCGAAGTTTTTGCTACTCAAACGAAGTAGCAAAAGTAAGTAGCAAGATAGTCTGATATGCCACCACATGAAAGGACTGACATGCCGAGATAGCATAAGAACATAAGAATGAAGGAGACTGCAAGAGACCATAAGCCCTATACTAGGCAGTTCCATGTCTATTACC
>NC_134786.1:65755101-65787601 GCF_046742065.1 Oratosquilla oratoria
TTGCATTTAAGGGAATACTTACGATCGTGAACGGATCCAAGCTTGCGTGCCCAGTACTCACTGTCTCTTTGCTTCTGCGCATGCGTGAACATAAGAATGGAGGAGACTGCAAGAGACCATAAGGCCTACACTAAGTAGATCCATGTTCCTTACCGCCTTCCATTTCTTTCCATAAATTTACCTCATCTTGAAACAACTAATTATTTCTATTCCATTCGTTAACCACTCTGTCGGTAAACCAGTTCTCGAACCAAGTTTTCTAACATGAAAATGGAGGGGACTGCAAGAGACCATAAGGCCTACACTAGGCAGTTCCATGTTCCTTACCACCTGTCATCCCTGTCCATAAAGTTATCTTTTCTTAAAACAACCAATATTTTCATAGCTCAGTACATGGTTACTAAGTCTGTTCCTTTCGTTAACCACTGTGTTGGTAGACCAGTTCTTTCCTATTTCTTTCTTTTCCTTTGCAATTGCCCCAAACTGATCATGTTATATTTTAAACCTGAAGAGCAAATCTTCCCGATTACACAGAGGAGAGTTCTGGGTTGGTTAAGACTTCTCGTAAAGCGAGATTAGGAAAGGTATTAAGATTAATTGCACATAATAATTACACTCATACAATATCTTAACCGCATCACCCCTATAACGTACGAGGGGCTCGCTACCTACCATGGTGGCGGATATGTGAATGACCCAACCTGCCAATTGTGTCTAGGTCAAGGACACCTCGGGCGGCAGCGTCGCATTAGTCGCGATGCCAAACGAAATAGAAAGTTTGCTTCCTTGTCTTTCCCTCAAATCCCAAGCCATTCGTAACACCATATATATATATATATATATATTTGTATATATATAAATATATGTATATATATATATATATATAATATATATATATATATATGTATATATGTATGTATGTATGTATGTGTAAACAATGGGGGATTCGTCGAGTCACATGGCAAAGGGCTCAAGTTAGGTTACATTTACTATAAGATTATTTGTATTCACACAAGGTCATATCCCGTTCTACTAAGAGTATTCTTTGTCCTCTTGGTCAGTATGTAACATGATTGTGTAAAAAAAAAATTAGCGTATTGTTTTTCAACTCTTATTGGAAGATCATATAAAGATTTTTTTTTTTTTTATTCGCAACAAGAGGATTATACGAGTTTACGCATTAGTGGACACGTACAGTCACGTGCAAAAGTTTTGATCCATGCTACAGGCCTCACAAGGTCAATATATTATTTTATCAATTGTTGATACATTTTTCCATGGAGTAATTAACTCACTCTTTGTAAACTTTATTGAAAAGATAAAAACTCAAAATTTGTCAAACAAGGAATCCGAATTTTGTATCATTAAAAACTTTGGGTGTGTCAAAATTTTTGCTCATGACTGTACACAATGCTTGTAATCGTGATTTTACGCTAATTACAGAGTTAATGTGAGTCAATTGCGTTTTATGTTCCACATCAGTTAGGATTCCTTAAATCTTACCTTTGTTTCTATGTCTCTCTCCCCTCTCTCTCTTTCTCCCTCTCTCATTCTCTCTTTCTCCCTCTTTCATTCTCTCTCTCTCTCTCTCCGTCGCACACACTCTCTCGCTCTTTCTGTGTGTGTGTGTGTGTGTGTGTATTTTTCCCTTTTCTTTCTCTTCAGTTTTGTTACATCTTTCCTACCTCACATCCACACACACACACACACACACACACACACACACACACACACACACACACACACACACACACACACACACACACACACACATGGACACATTCACACTCTCTGTCTGTCTCTCTCTCTATCTATCTATCTCTATCTCTCTCTTTCTCTCCTTACCCAGCCACACATGCATCAAGCGCATGACCTAACTGAATTGCCTCCACCCGCATTCCGTTTTCTAATTGAGTTGCTTTTGTCGGACGGACGCAGACACCTCCGGTCCTCTAATCTTGTTTTGTTTGTTTTTCCTCCTCAGGCTCACGCTGGTCCTCTCTTGCGCCATGAACTTCCAGGTCTATCCGCATGACACTCAAGAATGCTCCATGAAGATCGAGAGCCGTAAGTATTATTCCACTGTTCTGTATATTTTCATCACGTCGGTTCGAGTCCCGCACTCCTCTCCGATTCCCAGCAGTGATTGTTTGTTACTCGTCCCCTGACAGTCCACAAGGTGCACCAATGGACAAAGCTGACGGCTTCGGCCGTAGCTACACTTGGTGACGTAATCGGAAGCGTGTTGGTCTCGCATTTGCATAGTTGTAGGTTCGAGTCCCACTCTCCTCTCCGATTCCCAGTAGTGACTGATAGTTACCTGACTCAATAGTTCCTAAAGCGCATAATAGGTCACAGCTGCTCAGCGCCTCCTGGAGTAGGACCCTCACCATCATCTTCCTTCCCCCCCACCCTGGTCAATGTGCTTTGTATGTAGGGTTATTGGTAATGTGTATTGCACGTGTGCTTATTGTGTATTGTGATACGAGTTTCGATAATCTGTTTTATGATGCACTGAATGTGCTGCTGATGAAAATATAAGAAAATTAGACTATATGAAAACCATTACAATTGCCTCGTCGGAGATTTGTATATAATATATATATACATGTATAATATATACATATATAATATATATGTATATATATATATATATATATATATATACATATACATATATGTGTGTGTGTGATATTCATTTATTCATTCATCTATTCAATTTAATTCTATTCTATTTTTTATTTTTCCTTTAGCGTCTGTGAAGGCAACTTAAGTTCTCCACTTCTGACGTAACTGCTTTCGAAAAATATTCTTTTAGAATTTTTGGCTGGGTATGGTGAGGTTTGCTCTCCAAACAAGTAGGAGTTGTTGGAAGTGCTTCGGCGAGTACCTGCTCAGGAGTAGGACTCCGTTAGCGAGGGCTCCTGAAGGAGAAGTCCTTGTACATGAATAGGTTCTTCTTCAAGAAGGATTACAAAGGCGGAGCATGCCGACAGGAGATCTTTTTTGGTCCATATCTAGGTCGGATGCGAAAAAAAAAATCATATTAATGATAAAATAATAAATAAAAACTATGATAATGTAGATAACAAATTAAAAATACATAAATAAATGCATAGGTATAGTTAAATAATAAACAAAACAGGTAAGTAGTAAATAATAATAAAACTGACATATAACTAATAATAAATAAAAATCAGACAGACAAATGATAACAAAACAAAAACAAATAATATAAGATAAATTATAATCATTACAGCATCTTACTTAGGTATTTATCTAAATGATTCTTAAAGCTTCGAATTGAACTACATTGCACTACCTGTGCAGGAAGTTTATTCCATTCATTAACTACACGGTTGGCAAAGTTGTTTCTACCTACTTCCAAATTGAATCTATTTCCGGAGAGTTTAAGACCATTGTTTCTTGTCTGATTCTCATTCAATGTAAAAATTTGGTCACTTTTGATGTTGTCAATTCCCTTTAGAATTTTAAAGACCTGTATCAAGTCACCTCTGAGTCTACGCTTTTTTAGGGAAAACAGATTCATATGTTTTAGTCGATTTTTGTATGATTTATTTTTGATATTTGGAATCAGTTGTACTCTTTCCAATCTGTCAATGTCTTTAATGAGATTCGGTGACCATACGGAAACAGCATATTCCAAATGTGGACGAACTAACGATTTATATAGCTTGTTAATGAGTGATGGACTTTTGAAATCAAAAGATCGCGCAATCAGTCCTAGAATCTTATTTGCTTTCTCAGAGGCTGAAATACACTGCTTGGATGATTTGAGGTCGTTACTGATAATTACGCCGAGATCTTTTTCACTATCCACTTTTGTTAACGAATTTCCAAATAACTTGTAATCGTACTTACTGTTATTTTTTACCTATGTGCATTACCTTGCATTTACTTGTGTTAAATTTCATTAGCCACTTTTCAGACCATTGCTGTAATTGATCTAAATCTTCTTGAATATCTAATTGGTTTGAGTGATCATTTGCCACTCCGCACAGTTTTTGTATCATCAGAAAATTTGGAAACAGTAGATTTTAGTCCATGGTCTATATCATTTATATATACTATGAATAGAAGTGGCCCAAGAACGGAACCCTGAGGAACTCCACTTGCAACATTTTTCCATCCAGAAGTTTTTCCATTTAAAACAACTCTCTGTTTTCGACCTTTCAACCAATTACTAGTCCAACCTAATAGGCTACCACTTATTCCATGCAAAGCTAATTTAGTAAGTAGTCTTTCGTGTGGGACGGTATCAAAAGCTTTTGCAAAGTCTAGATATATTAAATCTATATTGTTTCTTTTGTCATAATTCGAGATAACTGTGTTGTAGAATTCGAGTAAGTTAGTCACACAAAGAATGTTTCCGTCTGAAACCATGCTGGCTATCATTTATCAAACAGTTACTTTCTAAATGATGTTCAATAGCATCTCTGATGATAGTTTCCATTATTATTCCTACAATTGAAGTCAAACTTATAGGCCTATAGTTATTTGGTTTCTTTTGTCACCTTTTTGAATATGGGGAGTAAACGTTAGCTAGCTTCCATTCTCTTGGGATATCTCCGGATATGATGGATTTCTTGAAAATAATTTCTAATGGAACAACAATCTCATTTTTCATTTCCTTTAAGATTCTTGGATGCCAACCGTCAGGCCCTGGTGTTTTATTAACTTTGAGTTTGTCTATACACCTTTTAATTTTTTCTTTTGTTATATTTACCGTAGTGAGTAAGTTTACCCCAGACTTTTCACAGGTTTCAGTTTGGAATTCACTTTGAGGTGTTTCGTTTACTAATACTGAGCTAAAAACGTTGTTTAAAATATCACACATTCCTTCATTTGAATATTCAAGTAGATCGTCAGCAGATAATAGTGGACCAATGTGATTCTTAATAACATTTTTATCTCTAATGTAACTATAGAATCCTTTGGGATTCTCTAGATTTATCATCGATATTCATTTCGTATTGTCGTTTTTCTTTTTCTTATTGTCTTTTTTAAATCTCTCTGTATTGATATATAACTTTCATAGTCATTTGATGGCACCCGCAGCACTTATATTTCTTATAGGCCTGTCTCTTTTTAGCAATACTTTTTTCAGTTTCTTTGTCGAGCCACTTTGGGCGAGCCTGATTTGGGGGACGTCTGTCCTTAAAAGGAATGTAAGTTTGAACCATCTTAGTGAGCGTATTTTTTGAAATATTTCCCACATCTGATCTACAGGCCTTTCGTTTAATTTTGCCTCCCAATCTGTAAGCTGAAGCTCCTGACGTAGTCCTATGAACTGAGCTTTACTGAAATCGGGTATTTTAGAAGCACAAGTATCTATTCTAAAATGTTTTAGGAGTTTGAATCTGACTAAGTTGTGATCGCTATTTGCAACAGATTCACCGACTTCTACATCAGTTACCATGCTTTCGCGGCTAGTGATCAATAAATCGAGTAAGTTTCCATATCTTGTGGGCTCTTTTACATGCTGAATTAAGTAATTGTCACCAAGAAAATCAATCAAGCGACTACCTATATGGCCATGTTCAAGGGTCATCCAATCAATGTCAGTAAAATTGAAATCACCCATTATCAATAAATCCCGGTTGCAGAAACTAGACAGTTCTTGAAATAACAGTTTGTCGTCTGCTAATGATAATGTCTTTGGCCTATATATTACACCTATATTCATTTTTTGTCCATTTGTTTGGGTTAAATAAACCCACAAAATGTCATATGCATCCTGTTTCACTTTCTCAAAAACACAACCATGAACATTGTTTTTAACGTACAATAGAACACCCCCACCTTTCTTGTGGTTTCTATCCTGATGAAAGTGTTTAAATCCCGCAATATTAAATTCAGCTTCGAACTCTACCATTTAACCATGTCTCGGTTATTCCTATCACATCGAGATTTTCGCTTTTGACATACGCCTGTATTTCTTGAAATTTGTTCCTAATACTACGAGCATTAAAGTACATAGTTTTAAGAAACTCGTGATTATTTCTTTTTGGCACATTTTGAGTTTCAATATCATGTCTTACATAATAATTTTGTTTTTTATTTATACCTTGCCCTATATTATTATTTGGCCCTTCATTGACATTCAATGCTTCACTAACATTTCTCTCATCAAAATTAACATAATCCCCATCACGGACATCTGGTCGATTACGGTCATCCGATCTATTTTGTACATTTTGTCCCCCTACGTCACCGTGATTCACGCCGGCCTCCCGTCGTTCAGTGACATTATGTCCGGCATCCCTTTCTAAAATTATATTATGTCCTCCAGTGACATTATATCCTACCGTGATATTTTTTCCTCCACTATAATTACATCCCATCGTGATCTTTTGTCTTCCACTGTCATTACATCCTATCTTGATATTTTGGCCTTCATTGACATTCTGTCCGGTATCTCTTCCTAAAATTATATTTTGTCCTTCACTGACATTATATCCTACCGTGATATTTTCTCCTCCATTATCATTACATCCTATCGTGATATGTTGTTCTCCACTATCATTATATCCCATCGTGATCTTTTGTCCTCCACTGTCATTACATCCCATTGTGACATTTTGTCCTATGACATTACATCCTAATGTGTCATTTCGTCCTCTAGCGACATTACATCCTATCATGATATTTTGGCCTTCATTGACATTCTGTTCGGTATCCCTTCCTAAAATTACATTTTGGCCTTCACTGATATTATATCCTACCGTAATATTTTCTCCTCCATTATCATTACATCCTATCGTGATATTTTGTTCTCCACTATCATTACTTCCCATCGTGATCTTTTGTCCTCCACTGTCATTACATCCCATTGCGACATTTTGTCCTATGACATTATATCCTAATGTGACATTTCGTCCTCTAGCGACATTATATCCTAAAATTATATTATGTCCTACACTGTTTTCCCAAGTACATTCTATTTCCCCTTCCCTTTGGCCTTTCTACCCTAAAAAAAAGGAACTAGTTCATTACAAACTCCCATAAATGAGGTTTGTAAGAACATCTTTGCCTCTGCGAGGAAGGTGGATCCTATCAGAAGCGTAAAGGTCATGACGCCTACAAAAAGAGATACCAAGGATAAAGAAAGTGGTATCCCAGTTGCGTGCACAATCGTGATATCCTCTCATTGATCCCTATGGCTCTACTGTTCCAACACGAGCCAGCGTAGATACTCGGAAGGATCCCATAGACTACGTGACGGTTCCCACGCTCCTTCATCTCGTGAAGGAGAACCTTGTAATTCCGAACAAGCTCCACTGATCTCACCCTACCTGCATCGTTACTTCGCAGAGTTTTTTTTTTTCAGGATGAAGTGTCCGTGTTCTTTTCAACTGACCTCGTGAGTTTGTCCAGGAAAGAGCTCATGATCTCTATTTTAGTAGAGTGTGTCTGTGTGTGTGTGTGTGTGTGTGTGTGTGTGTGTGTGTGTGTGTGTCTTTATTTGTAAGTGTGTTTGTGTACGTGTACGTCTTTATTTGTGTATATGTGTTTGTGTGCATGTGTATGTATGTATATATGCAGCTATGCATGTATGTATGTGTACAGTATATGTATGTGGTTATTTGTATGTGGGTACATGTACGTGTTTGTAGATGTGACTTCATTTTGGTAGTCCAATGTTCAGATACAGTTGAATAAATTTCTTATATTATCAACAACAACAAAATTTATTACTTACGATCCACAAAAATTTGAAAAAGTAAACACTTGAAGACATAAGAATATAAGAATGAAGGAGACTGCAAGAGACCATATGGCCTACAATAGGCAATTCGTTAGTCAAACACATTCATCTTCAGACTGAAGCAGTTTTTGTATTTTTGGACGTATATATATATATATATATATAATATATATATATATATATAATATATATAATATATATATATATATATATATATATATATATATGGAGTGTCACTTGAGGTAACTACAGCCGAAGAGTCTTCAAGGTTGACCTGTTGGACCTCAAGGGTTACTCGTATGCTCTTAGTAGGAGCCATCTTTTGGGCGTGGCTAGTGGAGGACAGATGAGTTTGAGCTTGAGACGGAGAAAAGAGTTTGAGCTTGAGACGGAGAAAAGAGTTTGAGCTTGAGAGGGAGAAAAGAGTTTGAGCTTGAGAGGGAGAAAAGAGTTTGAGCTTGAGACGGAGAAAAGAGTTTGAGCTTGAGAGGGAGAAAAGAGTTTGAGATTGAGAGGGAGAAAAGAGTTTGAGCTTGAGACAGAGAAAAGAGTTTGAACTTGGGACAGAGAAAAGAGTTTGAGCTTGAGACGGAGAAAAGGGTTTGAGCTTGAGACGGAGAAAAGAGTTTGAGCTTGAGAGGGAGGAAAGAGTTTGAGCTTGAGACGGAGAAAAGAGTTTGAGCTTGACAGAGAAAAATTTGAACTTGGGACAGAGAAAAGAGTTTGAGCTTGAGACGGAGAAAAAGGTTTGAGCTTGAGACGGAGAAAAGAGTTTGAGCTTGAGAGGGAGGAAAGAGTTTGAGCTTGAGAGGGAGAAAAGAGTTTGAGCTTGAGACGGAGAAGAGAGTTTGAGCTTGAGACGGAAAAGAGAGTTTGAGCTTGAGACGGAGAAAAGAGTTTGAGCTTAAGACGGAGAAAAAATTTGAGCTTGAGACGGAGAAAAGAGTTTGAGCTTGAGACAGAGAAAATATTTTGAGATTGAAACGGCGAAAAGAGTTTGAGCTTGAGAGGGAGAAAAGAGTTTGAATTTGAAACGGAGAAAAGAGTTTGAGCCTTAGACGGAGAAAAGGTTTGAGCTTGATACAAAGAAAACAGGATGAGCTTGAGAGGGAGAAAAGAGTTTGAGCTTGAGACGGAGAAAAGAGTTTGAGCTTAAGACGGAGAAAAGAGTTTGAATTTGAGACAGAGAAAAGAGTTTGAGCTTGAGACAGAGAAAAGAGTTTGAGCTTGAGACGGGGAAAAGGGTTTGAGCTCGAGACAGAGAAAAGAGTTTGAGCTTGAGACTGAGAAGAGAGTTTGAGCTTGAGACGGAGAAAAGAGTTTGACCTTGAAACGGAGAAAAGAGTTTGAGCTTGAGACGGAGAAAAGAGTTTGAGCTTGAGACGGAGAAAAGAGTTTGAGCTTGAGACAGAGAAAAGAGTTTGAGCTTGGGACATAGAAAAGATTTTGAGCTTGAGACGGAGAAAAGGGTTTGAGCTTGAGAGGGAGAAAAGAGTTTGAGCTTGAGACGGAGAAAAGAGTTTGAGCTTGAGACGGAGAAAAGAGTGTGAGCTTGAGACGAAGAAAAGAGTTTGAGCTTGAGACGGAGAAAAGAGTTTGAGCTTGAGACGGAGAAAAGAGTTTGAGCTTGAGAGGGAGAAAAGAGTTTGACCTTGAAACGGAGAAAAGAGTTTGAGCTTGAGACGGAGAAAAGAGTTTGAGCTTGAGACAGAGAAAAAAGTTTGAGCTTGAGAGGGAGAAAAGAGTTTGAGCTTGAGACGGAGAAAAGGGTTTGAGCTTGAGAGGGAGAAAAGAGTTTGAGCTTGAGACGGAGAAAAGAGTTTGAGCTTGAGACGGAGAAAAGAGTGTGAGCTTGAGACGGAGAAAAGAGTTTGAGCTTGAGACGGAGAAGAGAGTTTGAGCTTGAGACGGAGAAAAGAGTTGAGCTTGAGAGGGAGAAAAGAGTTTGAGCTTAAGACGGAGGAAAAAGTTTGAGCTTAAGACAGAGAAAAGAGTTTGAGCTTGAGACAGAGAAAAGTTTGAGTTTGAGACGGAGAAAAGAGGAGAAAATAAGTTGAGCTTGAGACGGAGAAAAGAGTTTGAGCTTGAGACGGGGAGAGGGATAGTGAGACAAGAGATGTATCACGGATAAGAACAGCTAAAGTAGAGGTTTGGCTCTAAACCGTCTTCTCATTGTCCTCTTCCTCTCTCTCTTCATCTTCCTCTTTTTTCTCTTTCTCTCTTCCTTTCTTCCTCTTCGTTCTCCCTTTCTTCGTAACTAGTCTTCTGTCCCTTCGTCTCCTTATTCTCTTTGCCACATCTTTCTCCCTGCGTCCCCACCTTCTCCTCTCCTCACTCTCCGCTTCCTCTCCTCCTCCTCCTCCTCATTTTCTTCACTCTCTTCCTCTTCATGCCTCTTTCCCCTCTACCTCATCATCTTCCTCCTCTTCTTCCGCTCCATCTCCTTATCTTCTTTGTCTCAATCCTCTCTCTCCGTTCCACTCTTCACCTCTCTTCTCTCTCTTCCTCTTCCTCATTTTCCTCCTCTTCCTACCTCCTCGTTCTTCTTTCACACACTACTATCCTTCTTTTCCTCCTTCATCTTCTTCTCTTTGTCTCAATCTTCTCCTTCTGTCCCATCGTCCCCACTCTCTTCCAGTGATAATTTCCAACGATTAAAATTGTTCCTGTTGCCGATCGATGCCCCCCACCCCACCCTCCCACCCACTCCCACTGCTCCCAGAAGTCGTGATCATTTATGCATTACACATTTGTCTTAAGCAGCTGAGGGTCAAAGATGCGTTAACGTCTCGTATATCATTCTCGCTTTGCAGTCTTCGGGCCAAGGAGTCAATTAACGAAGACTTTGAGAGGAGTCGATTCATTAGCGCTCGTATCTTGGACTCCAGTGAACAAATGACATGAGTTGATGTGACCCTTAAATGTACAAATTCACTGAATAAAATTAATTCGTTTCAGCCAGGAAGATGCACGTGTCAGTGAATTAAATAAAATATAGAAATATGAAATGGCTTCAAGGAGTGAAGATACCTACCTAAATCATCTAAAATTGTTATATGGTAAGGAAATGTCAGTAGAAGTAAAATTGTGTGTAATTGGCAAGTCTGTCAAAAGAGACACCAGGTCAGGAAGGAGACTTTATTAATACGACCTTTTGCTTATTAGACCTTTACCAAGTAACAAGCGAAACCCACTAATAAAGACTCCGTTTTCACATTGTGTTTATTTTGATAAAGTAAAGTTGCCATGTTGAGAAAAACAAGCGAGACATTCTTGAACAAGAATGAGACTGAAAAAAAGTAAATTAATTAAGCAGAGAGGAACAAACAGGAACTACCCTGGACTATATGCGGTGAGTTCGTGCGTTGGCAGACTGTCACGCTATCCTCTGGGCAGCCTAGACCTAGACAAGAAACCTCAGGAGAGACACAGGGATGGTTTCTCTCCTGCAAGTAAAGTTTGTTTACGTGTGTGTTGTCTGATTAAGGTACCAGGCGACGCCGACAAGTTGTGAACAATACGTATGAAGCCTCACTATCAGGATCTATTTTAGTGTGTGTGTGTGTGTGTGTGTGTGTGTGTGTGTGTGCACACACCATGGTCTCGATCGCGTACTAAACTCATGATCGACAGCTATTACCCTCCTAAATAAGAGCTCAAGTTCGCATAGTCTTTGGGTAGTTATATGACATTACACATACCAGATACTCATCACCACGTTCAAGGAGAAGAGTAACAGTTTACAATATTATGAAATTTTCATGCCGTGAGTGGGAAGAAATAGACCTGCAAGTGTGTGTGTGTGTGTGTGTGTTTCACCATGGTCTTGGACCACGTGTTGGACTCGTGATCGACAACTATTTCCCTCCCGGATGAGAGCTCAGAACACATATTCGCCCGATCAGTGGGTAATGCTGTAACCTCACACACACACCCAACTCCTTGTCCACGAGAGTTAGAGTCCCAGATCGTAGTGTAGCAATGCTGAATCTATTCAGCCCTGGGCTGGAATCGAACTCGGACATCTGGGGTAGCGGTTGCGAACGGTACCACTGCGCCGTCGCGCGCGCGTGTGTGTGTGTGTGTGTGTGTTTGTACATGGGTGCGTGTTAGTACATACATATACAAACCAAAGACTTTTCCCCCCTGACGCGGGAGGTAGCCAAAAGACAAAGGCATATAAACCACTCCCACTCACTCCATCCCCTACCTACTCCACTCCCCTCTACCCTCCCTCTTATCTTGGCACCTCCTGGATGACGTGTCATCCCTGCATCTTGTCCACTGTCCTGGGTCAGAAGCAATGTCGCAAGACACTACAAGTAAAAAAAAAGAAAAAGACTTGCGCACATACAATAAACTCTTACAAGGAGGAGTGATTAACCATTAACGAAGTGATTTTAATACCCTATGCTGTACATTCGAGGACTCCCTTCCGTCCCCGGGGAGGGATGGAGGTTGGTGGAGCCCTTGGGGGGGGAGGGGGGAGCCTGAGGGACGTGAAGGAGAACAGGGCACCCCCCCCCCCGATGGCAAATTGCCTTCATTCGCCTCCGCCACGGCAATGTCGTCGAAAGAGACGAGACTTCTGCCGAAGATGAAGAGAAACGAGCTCCGCCGAGGGACGGAGTGGGGGACATAAGTCCAAGTACGCTACTGGATAACTAGATTCTTCTTCACGATCCCACCGGATATTGAAGGCGCTCTTTTAGTGATCACTCTTTCTTAGCGAGATGGTTTGGATCTGTGGTACTGTCTTTTTCACGCCCCATTCCAGACCTTCCATGAGTTCTCGACATTCATTTGGATCTCCTTCATTTCTATACCAAATCCCACTCCGCCAAAAAAGTACCCAAAAAATAAATAAATAAATTAAAACAATAATAAATAATGATAGTAATGATGATAATAATAATGATAATAATAATGATAATGATAATAATAGCAGTAGTAATGATAGCACTAATGACAATGATATAATAGTAACAATAATAAATATAATGATATTCATAATAATATTAATGATGATATTCATAATAATATTGATGATAATATTTAATAATAATGATCATGATAATAATGATAAATGTTGATGAAGAGAAACCCTTTGCTCTATTACAAAGTTGACAATCATAATTATCTTTTGCCAAGATAGAGTGATGGATTATTTTTTCTCATCAGATTTCTCACATTTCATAGAAATGTACGATCTGTAAAAAGGCCATGACCCTCCTGAATTATTGTCATGGCTCCCTCCACTCGGGGGGTACCGTAACACCCCCCCCCCCAGCTGAGAACTACAGGTTTAGTTCTATACAAAAACTTACCATTTATTTTTTAGTTTTTATTTATTTATTTATTATCTTATTTTATTTTATTTCATTCATTTATTTTCTTTAACATAGCGTCCATCGTCCGCACTGCGAGATTGCTAAGCGTGACTTGCTTCGTCGGTGATTAGGGGTTTAAGACTGTCGTTACGCGTTAACTCTCGTGCGGGATACGGACCTTCTCCATCTCGTTTCACTCTTTCAAATATTGTTGTTCTAGGCCGATTGAATATCGCGTTCCATAAAGGTTTAGAAGAGTTTACAAACTCTGCCAACAGAAGTTTTTTTTTATCTATCAAGGCACTGAATGAGAGGGAAAAAAAAAATTATATATATATATATGTGTGTGTGTGTGTGTGTATAATATATATATATACTGTATATATGTATATATATATATATATGCACATTATATAAGAAATTATGATAATAGCAATAATAATGATAATGATAATACAAAAAAATACTAAAAATAACAACATTAAAATAAAAAGAACTAAACAAAGGCCCAAGAATAAGCACTTAAAAGAGACCAGTTCGCTTTCCTGAATAAATGAGCGCCCTCGCCCCTCGCCCTCGACTCGACGGGGCAGCCTTACGCCCACAACCGTTGTCGCAACAGAGGTTCCTCCTCTGGAGTGCCTCTCACAAAAACATCTAACCTGTTTCGTGCTTAAGAGTGCTTGCATGAGCGTAAGGACGCTATATATATATATATATATATATATATATATATATATATATATATATATATATATATATGTATATGTATATATATATATATATATATATAAATATATATATATATATATATATATATATGTATATCACAGTAAAGTAGTGTAGCATATTAGTAAATTAAATTTATTATCCCACCGTCGGAAAAGAAGACACTGATGTTTAAAGTTCTGTATATTTTGATCACTAACTGTGATCCTTTTCAGTTAGTGATCGAAATATACAGAACTTTCGACATTAGTGTCTTCTTTTCCGACGGTGGGATGATAAGTTTAATATATATATATATATATATATATACATGATTTCAAGAAATCTACAGCGACAATGGCGTTGTTGAGTTTATATTGGAGCTTTAATTTCTCTCGTGCAACAAGTTTCTGTGATGGTTCCAAATAGCTGAGAAGGTGTCCAAAAGACATTATGTGCGGTTTTCTCTTTTTTAATTCTCCTATACGTATTTCGACCTTACTCGGTCATCCTCAGGGAGGGAGTAACAATAGTTGGTGATTACATTGGTTTAAATACAGGTTGTACATTGGCCGAACACTGGGAGAGGTCATTTCATTCAGCCGTGATCCGTAGCGCTGCGTACGTGGAAGTAGCAACTTCCTTGTGGATTGTGGAAAGGGGTGTTATTGTTTGTGTTATGTGCGTCTACTGCTTGGGAGTGTGGTTGTGGGCATGAGTTGTATGTTAATGGAAGGTTTCTCGATGTATATGTTCACTGCTTCGGCCATCTTAAGGCGAAGGGGGTCGTGAGCTTTGTAGATTATTTTAGTGTTTTCGTTTAGTGTTTGTCTGGTGATGGTGGTTTTGTGTTCTTTTGTCATGTGTGTTTTAATGGCGCCATTCTGGAGGTGGTATGTGAGTCTTTTGGAGAGGGTCATAGAAGTCATGCCAATGTATGAGGAGGTGCGGTGCTGACAATCACCGACAGGGCAATCAAACTTATACACGACGTTGACTTCTTGTAGAGGAGGGTTGGGGGGCTGGCTGTTGTTGTTCATAAACAGGGTGTGTATTTTGGAGGTTTTGTAGTATACGATTAGGCGTATCTTAGTGTCTGGGTTGATGGGTCGAATGTTACGTGTGAAATGTCGAAGTGCTCTTTCGTCTTTGTAGCCGGTGTTCATATGTCCTTTGTAGTACAGGTCCAGTGTTGGTATATTGGTGTTTGTGGGTGTTGGTTGGGCGGTAAAGGAGTTCATCTTGTTTTTGATAATGGATTCGATGGAGTGTTGTGGATAGCCGTTGTTGACGAGTAGTGTTGTTATACGTTGGAGTTCGTTATTCGTGGTTTTCCATGTACTGCTGTGGGAGAAGGCTCGGTTCACTAGTGATCGAATGACGCTTTGTTTGTAGCGTTCTGGGCATTCGCTACTGCCGTTAAGACAGAAACCGAGGTTAGTGTCTTTGACGTAGACTTCAGTCGTGAATCGATCTGAGGCTGTGCCTACTAGTATATCTAAGAATGGGAGGGTGCCATCGTTGCGTTGGTGTTCATAGGTGTAATTGAGGGTTGAATGTTTCTTGAATGTGTGTGAGAGTTGAGTTACTGATTGGGAATCTTTTGCGCTAATAAAAATGTCGTCAACATACCGGGCGTAGATACAGGGCTGCATGTCAGGATGGTCGTTGAAGATTTTCTCTTCGATGGATCCCATATAGAAGTTGGCGAAGAGTGGTCCAAGGGGGGATCCCATTGCCACGCCGTCTACCTGTACGCGCATTTTCCCATCTGGACCGTAGAAGGGAGCTTCCATCGTGCAGATTTCAAGGAGTTCTCGGAGGATTGCTTCAGGGACGGCGAGGGGTGTTGAGTTGGGCTTGTGGTATATACTCTAGCAGATGAGGTCAATAGTCTCTTTTACTGGCACATTTGTGAACAGATTCTCGACATCTAATGAGGCTATGACCCCTACTGGTTGGGAGGATTCAAGGATGGTGAGGAATTCCTGCGAAGATTTTAGGCTGTAGATTTCTTGAAATCATGTATACAACATGGCCTCCTATATATATATATATATATATATATATATATATATATATATATATATATATATATATATATATATATATATATATAGCTACCCAAGCGTCGTTTGGGAATGACAGGTTCGTGCGCCAAGACGCTCCTTTACGGTCAATGGGTTAGCACAACGGTCTCGTCCTTGCTTCGTAAGAAGCGGTGGCTCATACAAGGGTGTGAATACCGATGGTAGAGCATATTTTTATTTGTCATAACGACTCATATATATATATATATATATATATATATGTATATATATATATATATATATATATTGTGTGTGTGTGTGTGTATTCACCTTGGTTTTTGGATCACATGCTGAACTCGTGATAGACAGCTATCCCCCCCTTAAAACAAAAAACAAATAAATATCCAACTTCTTTTGTGTGACATTTGATAACCGCACGCTGCGCTGGGCGGCAGATTGGAACCCTGCGAGTCCATACTCGTATGTAGACGTATCATTTTATTCCGTTGACACGAGGGAAATTTTTTAATCAAAGATTTGGCTGATTTTGGCACCCAAACCTGAAAGTGTTACCCACTCTTGTTCTAAAGGCAAGCAGCGTCAGGCGATTTTATTCATCTGAGGGGCTGACTGAAGCCTAGACAGAATTTTGATCTGTTAGATGATCAATAGGTCAAAGGTTATCCTCTTAGATATAAATGAATTAAATAGATATTTGGTTAAATGTCGCGAACTCCCCTTATCAGGAGGCTAAGACGGTTCCCTTTACAGAGGACTTTGTAGCGTGGAATCTCATGAACCATGATATTGGTCCAACTCGCTAGCGGCAGGGTTGGAATTGCCGTCACCTCGATCTCCGCCGCAAGTAGCGACGCTCTAACCCGCTCGGGCCATTAGCGGGAGTAGGAAACACAGGAGTTTTAGTCTGAGTTTTTTCCTGGCTCGTTTTGCACTTTTCCCCCCCAAAGGAATGGATGAACGGTATACTCCGTTTCTTTGAATATACATATGTATGTATGTGTGTATATGTGTGGATATATATATATATATATATATATATATATATGTGTGTGTGTGTGTGTGTGTGTGTGTGTGTGTGTGTGTGTGTGTGTGAAACTAATTAGAAATGAGCTCAGACTAAAGGTGGCGGTAAACGAGGCATTTTTCGCTAGCATGCTATTTGCTTTTGCTACTTCGTTTAAGTAGAGACGTCTTTGGTTACATTTTTTTTTTTCTCTTCAAATTTCCAAATGTCAAATTACTTTTGCGTCTTACAGTGAGAAGCTTAACGAAGAACTAAGAGAAGTTAAACCTAGAATACGAATGTTAGATACATTATTGAGATGTTCTTACGGAAGTCTAGAATATTGTAACCGAAGTCATTTCTACTGAAAGGAAGGAGCCAAAGCAAATAGCAAAAGCAAATAGCATGCTAGCCTAGTGTGCCGTCACCTTAAGACTCCTACTTATCAGTCTGAATGTCTCAAGAAGCAGACGAATAAATGAAAAGAAAAATATATCCGAATTTGTCAAATAATTGAATTTATACAGAGCACTTGGGCACCGAAAACGTAGGAGCTGAAAAAACAAGATTTATGGTTTACAGGAAATGCCAAGACTAAGAACTAAACCAGTTTAAGTTAAACGAGAACTCGTAGAGAAGTTTAAGAAGAATTACCGTGTGTTGGCCTCGCAGGTAAATTTAGTGCTTTGGAGGAGGAGGAAGGGAGGGAGAGGAGGGAAGGAGAAAAAAATGAGGTGGAGGTGGAAGGTGAAAAAAGGAGGAGGTCAGGAGGTGGAGAGGTGGAGGTGGAAGTGGCGATAGAAGTGGAGGTGGAGAGGTGGAAGCGGAGGTGGAAGGAAGGAAGTAGAGAGACAAGAAGGTTTTGTTCAGATTTCGGACAGTTTCGACAAGTCTTCTTCTGGCCTGCCTACTTCAGTGCCAGTTTCCCTGCCTTCTTCACCTTCTACCCGCCTGTCAGCCTACCTGACATGCAAAGTCATCATGTAAAGACAGCAGGTCAGAACTCGTAGTAATGGATTTAAATTGGATAAATTTAGATTTAAGAAGGAGGGGGGGGTCGCCGATTAAATAAAGCGGCTTGATGTACTGTGTCTTGCTGCACTGCTTCTGACCCAGGGCAGTGGGTTAGATGCAGAAATGACCCGTCATCCAGGAGGAGCCAAGATAAGAGGGAGGGAGAGCCGTGCATGGGAGTGGAGTATGTGGGGATGGAATGGGTGGGAGTGGATTTTATGCCTTTGTTTTTTGGCTACCTCTTGTAAGGGGGAAATAGCCATTGGTATATGTAAGAAGGAAATAGGCAAGAATCGGTTTACTAATAGAGTGGTCAACGAAAGGAAGAGACTTAGTATCCATGTAGTGAGCGGTGTTTTAAGAGATTATTAAATAACTTTATGGATGGGGATGACACGTGGTAAGGGACATGGACCTGCCTAGCGTAGACCTTATGGCCTCGTGCAGTCTACTCTATTCTTATATCTGCCTTTTTTATTCCTGCCATTCTACTTACCTACTTGCCTACTTAAATCACATCCCGCCTAAATGCTCTCCTACTTTAAAATTTATACAAACATACACACATACATACATACATACATAAATACATACGTACACATATACAAACGTACATAAATACCTGCATACATACATCCATACACATACATACACTTAATTCATATGTACATACATTCATACTATTTAACAGTTTGATTCATAAGGTACTTGTGCCGGGCTTCGTACTAAAGTTAACTCAAAAAGGGACATTTTAATCCTTCCCCCCCAAAAAAAAAAAAAAAATCACTTCTTACTCCCTTGTAATTATGGTAAGCACCATCGTTTCCCACAAACTGGAATGCGATGATTTTACGGCCGTCACCTGCCTCCAATTTAACCTCGATCTCGCTCACCCCTCCGAGAGTTTGAAGTGGTCCCCATCAGGTGAAGTAGACGGGGGAAAAGGCTCTTCAGTTCCTCAAAAGCATCCGTTCTTTGTCATCGGGGATAGGACTACGCATCCCTCTCCCTGTAGCCCAAAAGGGGACATTTCTAAAAAAATGTAAAGGCATAAGAGGGTCTAGGTCCTAGACCCTCTTATGCTTTCTAACCAGTACCCTAGGGTTTGGGTCTTTCAATTTGCGTGGATGTGGTACAGATGGGAGTAAAAGGGAAGAGATAGGCAGTATGTTTGTGAGAAGAAAGATGGATGTGTTGGCATTGATTGAATCTAAGTTGAAAGGAAAGGGCGAGTTTGAGTTTGGGAGTGTAGTTGGGAGGATCTCAGGAGTGAAGAGAGGACGAGGCAAAGAAGGGATGGCTATACTAGTAAGTGAAGAGATAGGTAATCGTGTTGTGGAGTGAAAGGAGTTTTCTTCAAGGTTAATGTGGATGAAGATGAAACTGGGAAGGGAGATGTGGATTTTTGTAAGTGCATATGGGCCTGGTTGTGAGAAGGGTATAAAGGTAGGCTTTTTGGATATATTTAAATGAGTGCTTAGAGGAATTAGGGAGAAATGTCAATGTAGTGGTATTGGGAGACCTTAATGCTAGGATAGGAAATAACTAATAGACGGAGTGGTTGGGTAGTGTGGAGTTCCAGAAAAAAATCGTAGTGGAGAGTTGATGGTGATGTGTTTAGAGAGTTGATCATTGGAAATACATTGTTTAGGAAGAAAGTCAAGCATAAGTACACATGGGAGAGGGTGGTAGATGGAAGGATGGTAGATCGTTAATGGATTATATAGTGGTAACCAGGAGTATAGTAGGAAAAGTTAAGAATTTACATGTTCTAAGGGGAGAGAGGGGGGAATATCAGATGTATTTTGTGGAAAGTATGTTGAGAGTGGAGGATAGATGGAAAAAAGAGGAAAAGGACAGAGGGTAGGTAGGTGCTTAAAGTGAACTGCTGAAATGAGGAAGAAAAGGAGAAGCTGAGAATGGAGTGGGAGGGAGTGAAGGATAGAGTAGAGCTAGGATTGGAGGAGGAATGGGAATGGTTCAAAGAGGAAGTCACAAGGTGTGAAAAGATGGTGTGTGGAACAAGGAGGACGGGAGGAAATAGAAGGAAGGGTAGTGAGTGGTGGGATGAGGAAGTAAAGAAGGTTGTAGAAAAGAAGGAACGAGCTTTCACAGAGTGGTTACAAAATAGGACGAGAGAATCATATGAGAGGTATAAAGAAAAGGGAAATAAAGCATAAGATAAAGGAAGCAAAGAGGAGAGCAGATGTGAAATGGGGTAAGAGTATAACAAAAAATATTGAATAATAAAAAGATGTTATAGAAAGAAATTAAGAGAGGAAGAGGAGGCGATTCATTTATAGAAGAAATTGTAAAAGATGCAGATGGAGAGATGATAATGCAAGAGAAGGCAGTATGAGGAAGATGGGCAGAGTGTTTTAGGGAGTTGCCAAATGTGAAGGAGGATAGGGAGGGAAAGGTAGTTGCAGTGAGAAGCGCTAAGAAAATGGCAATGATGAGTAAGGAAAATGGAGGACAAATAAGGAAAAAGGAATGAAGGCAGTTGTTAAGATGATGAGAGCAGATAAGGCTCCTGGTTTGGATGGATGTCATACAGAATGTCTGAAAAAAGGTACAGTGATGGTGGACTGGCTGGTGAAGTTATGTAATCTTTGTTTAAGAGAGGGTAGAGTGCCGGAGGACTGGAGGAGTGCCTGTATAGTTCCACTTTGCAAGGGAAAATAGGACATGTGTGAGTGTAGTAGTTTCAGAGGGATTAGTTTGTTAAGTGTAGTTGGGAAGGTTTATGGGAGGGTCTTAATTGAAAGGATTAAGAAAGGAACAGAGGGAGTAATTGGTGAGGAACAGTATGGGTTTAGGAGAGGTAGGGGTTGCGTGGATCTGATTTTTGAGTTAAGACATGTATGTGAGAAAGCTTTATGAAAAGGTAAGGATGTTTTTGAGCTTTTATGGATTCGGAAAAGGCTGACAGGGTAGACAGGAAGGCACTGTGGGAGGTATTGCAGATATATGGGATAGGAGGAAAGCTTTTAAGAGCAGTCAAGAGTTTTTACGAGAGTAGTAGAGCTTATGTTAGGACTAGAAATGGAGAGAGCCTTGGCTGTTCAATTTATACATGGATGGGGTGGTGCTAGAGGTAAGTGCAAGGGTGGTGGGTCGGGGATTGGAGATGGTTAAAGAAAATGGAGAAAAGTGGGAGATAATCCAGTTGTCGTTTACTGACGACACTACGCTTGTAGCAGGATCAGAGGAGGGATTGAGGAAGTTAGTGACAGAGTTTGGGAAGGTGTGTGAAAGAAGGAAGTTGAAGATAACTGTAGGTAAAAATAAGGTGATGAGATGTACAAGGGTCGAAAGTGGCGGCAGACTGGAAGTGAGTATTAAGGGGGAAAGACTGGAGGAAGTGGATAGTTTTAAATACTTGGATGCGAATATGGCGGGAAAGGGAGTGGAGGTGGAGGTAGAATGTAGATTGAGAGAAATGAGTAAATGCCTTGGGTGATTGAAAACTGTAGTGAGAAATAGACATTTGGGAATGGATACTAAGAGGATGTTGTATGAAGGAGTGATTGTTCCGACAGCACTGTATGGGGCAGAAACATGGTACATAAGAGAGGAGGAGTTTGAATATCTTTAAGATGAGGTGCCTGAGAAGTATGATATGGGTTACTAGGCTAGATAGAGTGAGAAATGAGGAGGTGAGGAGGAGAACGGGGTTGGAAAGGGAGTTGGGAGATAGGGTTGATGAAAGAGGATTGGGATGGTTTGGACACATAGAAAGAATGAGTGAAGAAAGATTAGTAAAAGAGGTTTGGAATGCAGAGGTGGAAGGAGTGAACATGAGGGGGCGACCAAGGATGAGATGGATGGATGGGGTAAAAGAGGCATTGGGAAAGAGGGGAATGTCTGTTGAGGAAGAACGGGAGGGGGGACAGAAGATAGAGGTGAATGGAGAATGGTTGAGTATGGATGATACTATGATGCATGAGTGGGAGTGGGTGGGATATGGGGGTCAGGGAGTATGTGTTAAAATAAATTGACGCTACCCGAAGGGATTTCTTCCCCATCTTCTCCATTTCTGCATGAGGGGACGGTGAGGGGGGGGGGCTCGCCAATTTAATGAAGCGGCCTTGGTGTGGATGTACTGTGTCTTACGACACTGCTTCTGACCCAGGGTAGTGGGCGAGATGAAGGGATGACCCGACATCCAGGAGGAGCCAAGATAAGAGTGAGGGAAGGGGATGAATGGGAGTGGAGTATGTGGGGATGATGAAATGGGTGGGAGTGGTTTCTATGCCTTTGTGTTTTGGCTACCTCCCTTGTAAAGGGGGGAAAACCTTTGGTATATGTATGTATTATTATTATTATCATCATCATCATCATTATTATTATATTATTATTATTATTATTATTATTATTATCATTGTTATTATTATCATTATTATTATCATTATTATTATTATTGTTATTATTATCATTGTTATAATTATTATTATCAGTATTATTATTATAATTATTATTATTATTATTATTAGTATCATGATTATTTTTATCTCTGATTTTTTTTTCTGTTTTCATTCTCTTATTTTCATTTTGTTCTATCTTATTTATATTATTCGTTTTTTATTTATTCTTTTTACTTATTTCGTTTTTTCTATCGATTCATTTGTGTATATACTTGCCACCACTATGACCACAGTAATCACCATCACCGTCATCGCCACCATCACCATAACTACCATCACTACCACCACCATCATTACTACCACCATGACCTTCACCACCACTACCACCACCGCGTCGCCTCCTTGCCACAGATCTTATTTACTGCTGTTACCATTCCGTATCCCAACAACGAAGCATCTCCCACTTTTTTTTTTAATTGCACAAAAATAAATAGATAAGTAAATAAAAGCTGGTTCATTGATATATATATATATATATATATATATATATATATATATATATATATATATATATATATAGTTTTCTTTAACAGTTTCTGTAGCCCCTTTTGGTCCTTGGGCTTCTTCAGTTTTTATTGATTAATTTAATGATTTATTCATTCGTTTATTAATTTAATTTTGTTCTCTATATTCATTTATTTCAGTTATTTGTTTACTTATATTTATTTATTTTGAGAGAAAGAGAGACAATCCTCTTCATAAAAGAATAATTCCTCTATGGGGTAATTACAAAATTATATAACCCTCCTTTCTCCATTGTTATGGTCGTGGACACTTCATTGTGACTCTTCCTTGAAATGTAATAATTTTGTTCCAGCGCGCTCGTTAACTCTTTCATAATCACTGTCCATATTTAAATGAGACGAGGTGGAGGGTCGCACTTTATTTTTTTTTTTTTTTTTTTTTTTAGATGCCTCAGACCGCAAACCATCACATCCTTTTTATCTTAGCTATTTATTTTATTTAGTTATATATATATATATATATATTTTTTTTTTATTCATTTATATATATATTTTTTTAATTATCTATTTATTTATTTATGTATTTATTTGTACCCTCTGACCAGATGGTAGAAGTTTGTTTTTTCCCCGACGCGTCGGAGGTTCGGAAATCACCCTCATTTTTTTTTTTTTTTTTTTAACCCTCCGGTTTGTGCTTCATTATTTTTCCGGCGTCTCTTTACTTCGCCTTCTTGGGCACTCAGGAGGACCACCTGACCCCTAGACTCTTCCTCGACATTCTTTGTCTGTGACTTTAGACCTTCGACGAACTTGTCAATAAAATAAACATACCCAAAACGGTTGCATATATATATATATATATGCAGGTATGCATATATATATGCATACCTGCGAAACTAGTCAGGAATAAACTCAAGACTAAGACTCCTGTGTTTCCTACTCCACTTACGTCAACCTGTCAGAATGTCTCAGCATATATATATATGTATATATATATATATATATATATATATGTATATACACACATATATATATATATATATTTTTTTTTAAATAGTTCCACAATATGGGTGTGTACATGCGTGTATTTGCCTAATTGTAGCATTCAGAAAAGGAACGACTCTCGTTGGATCCCGGCTCCTACTGTCCAATTGGTCATACCTAGCCTCAGATTCATGTACAGTTCCAACTTAATCTATATCCTTGATTTTCAGTTATCATGTTTAGATTTTAATTCATGTATTGTTCGATCTTGGGCTACAATGCCTTCTAGATTATTCCAACTATGCATCTATATGGAAGATATATTTCTTTACATCCTTTAGAAATCTAGTTGTTGTTTTTTTAATTGTATGTGTGTGTATTAACTAGTATCTTACGGGAAAGGGAGCTACGCTCGTGGTGTCCCGTCTTTGTATATCGGAGTATCTAGTTTGTGTGTGTGTGTGTGTGTGTGTGTGTGTGTGTGTGTTTGCGCGCGCGTTTTCGCTCCTTAGATTTTGTTTAAAAATATAAATAATTATTATCATTATTATTGCCCAGGTGCAATAAAGTACACTGGTGGCGTCATCGGAAACGTGCTGGTCTCGGATTCGCTTAGTTGTGGGTTCGAATCCCGCATTTTTCTCCGATTCCCAGCAGTAAACGTTTATTACCTACCCCCTAAACACTCCTTATATCGCATAATAAGGCAAAGGTGATGGCTTCGGCCGCAGCTACTAAGCACCTCCTGGTGTAGGCTCCTCACCCTTCACCACAATAAAGTGAACTGAGAAATTGTCTCCGGACACTATATTTTTATACTTGACCAAAAGCCAAGACCAGTATATGTGTTAAAATGGTCTTTTCCTCTTTTTCTTCTTCCTCTTCTTTTTCTTCTTCTTATTATTATTATTCTTTTTCTTTTAATACCTAACAGAGGTCTAGTCATGTCCTAAACATTCAACGTAAAAAAAAAAGAAAATACAACTTTACATATGACTTAACCCATTAAACTCCGATGACAAGATGTCTTGTCATTTGGTCAAATAAAAAAAAAATCATAAAACACCAAAATGTTTGATCAAACACCAGAAAAATATGACGTCAGTCCTCGCTTCGCTCGCGAGCGAAGCGAGGACTGACGTCATATTTTTCTGGTGTTTGATCAAACATTTTGGTGTTTTATGATTTTTCGTTTTATTTGACCAAATGACAAGACATCTTGTCATCGGAGTTTAATGGGTTAAGACAGTGTAGTACCTATAAAAGAAAGCACGTGTACTTCGATTTCCCCCCGACGTAAACGCGGGAATGGGCAATGTTGACGCTTCTACGAAATTTTCGTTTTGTTAGTTCAAAACTTTGGAGGGATGTTGTCAACAATGAGCAAATACGGGAATTAGCAGCTTATGTGGGTGCCTTCCTTTTTTTTTTTAAGTTTACTATAGGAAGTGACTGGATTAGGCTTGTCGAGATTGAACTAGGTTACGTTAGGTGTAGGATAAATTTTAGGTGAGGTGAGGTATAATTGAGATTTATGATAAATTTTAGGTGAGGTGAAGTGAGGTTGAGATTTATGATAAATTTTAGGTTAGGATACAACACAAGTTTTATGTTAGGTTGGGAGTTAAGTTTCAGGTTATATTAGGTTTTAGGATATGTTTTATGTTAGGCTTTGGTTTAAGTTTTAGGTTAAGTTAAACTAGATTAGGTTATTTTGCTTAGGATTTGTCCAGACGATTCTGTTCAGTCAAGGAAGAGACACTGCTCCGAGGTTCATTCTTCCCCTGTGCACATATGTACTTACAGGTATGTGCACATGTGTATGTACACGCATGTGTATATGGAAACTTGTATGGATACAAAAGTGGAGCGGGCACGCACACGTATATTCACGCCAAAGTGTACATGTACGCTTGTACACACAAAGCCAAACCGTATATACACGCGTGCTCTCTCTCTCTTTCTCTCTCTCTTCCTCTCTCTCCCTCTCTCTCTCTCTCTCTCTCTCTCTCTCTCTCTCTCTCTCTCTCTCACACACACACACACACACACACACATACACGCGCGCACGCACGCACGCGCGCGTATGCACACTCACATTTTCGAATAGCAACAAGGACACATTATTTGCTTTTCAGCATGTGCGCACAGTTTTCATAAATATGGCAGAGGCTAGACAGTTACATGGTGTCTTGCAGCTAATTGTCCCCTTTCCTCTTTCACCTCTGCGTAGACAACTGCAGCATCCTGCCACACGTCGGATACTTCACAACCGCTGTAGGAGTTTGTGTTTTCATTTAGTCAACGTTTTATATATATATATATACTGTATATATATATATATATATATATATATATATATAAATATATATATATATATATACATATATATATATATATATACATATATATATATATATATATATTCGTATATTTGCAAAACACCAGTGCTTCTCCCACCTGCGTAGTGAGTTGCCACACGTCGGACAATTCTCCACCGCTGTAGGATTTTGTGTTTTCATTTACAGTCAGCGTTTTATATATGTATATATTTTTTTCGTATATTTGCAAAACACAAGTTCTCCCACCTCTGCGTAGTCAGTTGCCACACGTCGGACAATTCACCACCCCTGTAGGAGCTTGTATTTTCATTTACAATCCACGTTTTTATTGTTATTATTATTATTTCAATTTTTGTATATTTGCAAAGTTCGAGTGCACGTACCATACGTGGGACAATTCGCCACCACTGTATTTTCATTTACAGTCTACGTTTTTATTTTTTCATATATTTGCAAAGCTCCAGTTCACGTGTACTCACGTACAGAGTAAAGCAAAAGCTATATCGTCCTTTCTGAATTAAACTTATGCAATTATAGTTTTGGTTTGTGTTGGTAAACTACGGTTCATAACAACAGCAACATTCTTTCTCGCAGAACTAACCCATGCAGGTACATTTTATTAGTCCCAATTGAATTAACACTGCAATATTCATGTACGTCTGTGTCGTAATTTTATTTTTCATTCCTCTGTTTATTATTAGCAGCGTGCATATGTGGGATGCTTGCAAACTTTAGACACTAACTGTACATAAACTTGTGCACCCAACTGCACACGTGCCTTGTACCTTGCTTCGATGAAATTGCTTTTCTTCTCTCTTTGTGTCAGGCAAGATCGTGACTACTATTCTTATCTGTACTCGTAGCATCTGCTGCGAGAGATCGTAGGTTATGGTGTTGGAGGTCGTGGTAGTGGTGGTGGAGGGTGTGGGGGTTGTTGGTCGTAGAATGGGTGGGTCAGAAACTGCGGACTGGAGTGGTTAAAACCCATTGACATTGATTAAAGTATGTACAGTCACGTGTCTTTTCCTTTTTTACAAAACCTTCTCACTTGCAGAATAGCTCTTCAAGCATCTTGGGGATTACGAAGTAAGAGGCGTGTATATATATATATATATATATTATATACATATATATGTATATATATATTATATATACATATACATATGTGTATATATATATATACATATATATATATACATATATATATATATATATATATATATATATATGCATATCCGCACATTGTGTGTATACACATTAAATTCACACACTCGGACTATATAACATAGTGGATTATAGCGGCCTTACGTTGTTGAGTATTTGATATGTTTGCATATAACTATATTTCATTGTTAGGAATTGATTATACTTGTATATGCAGTGCTTCCCTTACAGTTAAAGGTATTTTTGTCAACAAAATATTATCAATATATCAACAACGAATGAAATATTTGTATAGTTTTTATGTATCACAAGTCACCACTGGGTATTAGCAATAATATTCGTGGTATTATTCCAGATATATGTAATATTCTGCCCCGAAATACAGGTAATTTGAAATACTAAAGAAAGAGAAACTCCTAAGGATGTATAAGATAAAAGATAACAGAACAATAGAACTATACATAACATGATTGGGATTTTATTGGTACAAAAATATGCTGTAATGTATATTTTGATTCGTTCTATAAAGTATATGGTTAATACGTGAAATATGCTAAAACATTATTTATTTCATGTATGTGTATATATATATATATATATATATATATATATATATATATATATATATACGTTATGTTAAATATATGTTTTGATATGTTAGGATCATTGAGAGAAATGCAATATGATTAGTTATTTTCACGATTCACTGGTGCTATGCTAATTATCTATAAAATTCATCATATCAAATTAGCATAGAAAGAGATCATGCATATCCTATGAATTGTCATTATGTATATATGGAATTAGCCTACTTTAAACTGTGTGAATATTTGGTAATATTACCATGAATATGTAACGTTATGACAGTTGGATTCACTAGCTCTGCCGGAATAACTCGAACCCTTGGCTATACGACCGAAACGGAGACTACATACTATGCCATGCGAGCTGACGTCGGGGAATGTGTAGGACAAGTTACAGCACATTCCTTTTTTGAACGTCCTGCATAGCTCAATGGTAGAGTCTTTGCCTTGTAATAAACAGAGCCAGGGGTTCGAGTCCCAATGGGAGAACTACTTAACCCATTCAACTCCGATGACAAGATGTCTTGTCATTTGGTCAAATAAAACAAAAAATCATAAAACACCAAAATGTTTGATCAAACACCAGAAAAATATGACGTCAGTCCTCGCTTCGCTCGCAGCGAAGCGAGGACTGACGTCATATTTTTCTGGTGTTTGATCAAACATTTTGGTGTTTTATGATTTTTTGTTTTATTTGACCAAATGACAAGACATCTTGTCATCGGAGGTGAATGGGTTAATCCAAACGGGATATATGTCAGACGCTCACAGCTGGTGTAATGTATGTATGTAGTTTATTTTCCCCTTTGAATGAATTTTGTAACATATACAATGAATATCACAAGGTATGTGTATAGTGTCGGCCTGTTGAATTTATTTTTGACAGCAAAACGGAATGATGTATAAGGCCATATATCTCAGCTGTCTGATGCCCCTAGCATTCATTACTTCTTTTATTACAGTCTTTATTTAGTATAGCTATGAACAAAGTTTTGTGACTTTTTGCAAAAAAAAGAAGGTAAGTAAACAGATGAATATATAAAAATTAATAAATGAAGAAGTAAAAAACGTGTTTATCATGATGCTCGCTGGGCAATCGGATTAGAGCATCACTACTTGCGGCGGAGGTCGGGGGGACGGCAGTTCGAACCTCGCCGCCAACGAGTTGGACCCAGGGCATGGTTCATTGATTTCCACCGAGCAAAGTCCTCTGTAAGGGGCACCTCCCTAATCTCCTGATAGGGGGAAGTTCGCACCGTTAAACTGAATCAGTTTAAAGTCTATAATAACAGCAATAGGGAAAAAGTTGACCCCATCAATCCTGTTACGGTCCCCCCTGCGGATTATGTGTAGGTTATTTTATTCAGTTGAATAAAATTGTTTGACGGCAATCATTAGGTCAAAGGTCTAGAGTGAGTCACCTAGATTTACCTTGCCATCTAGTTTCTTTTCTAGATCTCGCTAAATGAGATGTGAAACTAGAGGTTTTTTTTGTTTTTGTTTTTTCAAACATTCATTTAGGCAACATGAGCCCTCATATTGTCTTTTTTTTACTCTGGGAAATTTTTTAACTTTCTGGAAAGTAATTCATGTAAAGAACTAAGTAAACAGGATATTTTGTCGCCACAATAAGCGCTAAAGTTTCTAGAAGCTTCAGTGATATGTTCTTCGCTTTCAGGGTTTTATTACAAAGTTGGCAAAGCACAAGAGCTCTCTCATTGGTCCTCTCAACACACCAATGTTGCTAAATTTTACGAAATAAAAAGTTCGCGAAAAATTGAGCGCATCGATGTTGCGAAATTTTACGAAAGAGAAAATTCCTGATACGTAAGATAAGGATGTTTGAGATTATTTTATTTGTACATTTAGACTTTCCTGTGTACATATTTTTTGTACATTTAGACTTTCCTGTGTATATAAGCACGTACAGCCACTAACAAATGTTTTGACCCACGTTAGTTCTTACATTGGCAACATATATATATATATATATATATATATATATATATATATATATATATATATATATATGAGAGTAATTCGCTAATAGCAGCGACATCAAACCGATAATTTTTGTGACAGTTGCATGCAGGATTCGAACCCGCTGTACTCGGCCATCCGTAAATTAAGAAGGTAATTTACGGATGGCCGAGTACAGCGGGTTCGAATCCTGCATGCAACTGTCACAAAAATTATCGATATATATATATATATATATATATATATATATTATATATATATATATATATATTACGAGATATATTTTCCTATGTAGTTTTGAACCCACAGTTAGGTAATTTTCTTGAATAAATTAGAATAAAAATGTCAGACAAAGAATCTTAATTTCGTATCATAAAAACTCTGGGTAGGTCAGAACTTGCTCGTGATTGTCTATGTATTTTGTAATTACTGATTAAATATGTAGGCTTATTAAGAGGCGTTTTTCTTTTAATGCTGGGGTATTGTTAGGTAACCGTGCTATGTCACGATAAACGATTTTTAGATTGCCTACTAGTTAAGTGTTTCAGGCACACATAAATACATAGGCGAATAGACAACATACAGGAAATACAGTATATACATTATATGTATGCAATACAAACAATAGGAAGTATGTTAGCCACACACACACACACACACACACACACACACACACACACACACACACACACACACACACACACACACACACACACACACACACATATATATATATATATATATATATATATACATATATGATAGAAGCGCTGGTAAATTAGAGCCACAATAATAGCTTTGGAATAGACACAATAGATTTTGAGTTAGAATTTATTCACACAATAGAACATTATATGCAATTGATAGGCTCCAGCATATAATTTATAATCATTGATATTATCATTGATATGTTTCAAAATTATATGATTAAAGAATTTAAATTGAAAATAAATCACATGGTTTGAAATCTAATAAAACGTAAATATTAGTCCACAATTTGAATGTTTTAATGAAAAACTCGAAATATTTTGTTTATATTGAAAAAGTAAATAAAATTTAAACAGAATGTGTAGAAAGACCTTAAAGCAAGAAGTGCTATATATTAACAGAACAAATATAGAAATAGATAATAAATGAGCTTGGATTATAAATCAAGATTAGAAGGCCAAATCTATATTACAAATATACAGCAAATAACTGACAATACACAGATAGAATCTTGTGGTTGACCTCACAAATTTCGTGGGCATTTGTTATTTCGTACAACTGGGCTGATGAAATCATAGAATTGTCTAGAGTCCAGAAACGTTTCTTTGGAAACACAAACGTTTCTCCACTGTTTGATACCCACATTCACACCTGCTTCATCACCTTCAACCCATAAGGGCGATTTTGGGTAACGCAGTCACGTGTTTGTGGACTTTATGGGGAAAAAAACGGAGTTAACAAGTCCATAGGCGCATATATCATCTTCTAAGTGCGGTTCCTTTGTTCATAGAATTCGGTGTAGTTCTAGATTACGTCAAGGGGATTTCTATTGGTGTCATTTCGGATATGCTGAAGGAAAAGTATTTTCCCCCAGCATATCAAATGACGTTCTATGCAAGTTGTTGGGAAAACAAAACAGTTTGTCATAATTATTTTACGACGGAAAAAAGTGTTGGAGGTGGGCGCTACCGCCAATTAATCGGAGGTTGGAGGAAATTATCCCAGTGTGATAACGCCTTTATGTGGATCTCAGGACTTAGTAGGTTCTTCCACACGTATCGACTTTTCGCCGTGCGCCGTCCGCGACACGACGTCGTGCTCTCAAATAACCCTGCGTGTCAAAGAGTCCTCAGAAGCCTGTCTGTTTTCTTTCAGCTGATTCAAGATGTACTATGTACACTGCTTCCACGTAGTACAAGACCGTGGAAGAAGTAACGTAAGTACATCCGTTTCAGAGCCGTATTTGATATGTAACAGACTTGAAGTCAACAGAAAGCATCCATCCGTGTTGCATCAAAAGCTTTTCTCAGAAGGAAATGTTGTCCTTGTTGATGAGGTTTTATGTTGTCAGAAAGTGACCCGGAGTATACACGTAGGCGTAAGGCGAGCACACACACACACACACACACACACACACACACACACACACACACACACACACACACACACACACACACACACACACACACACACACACACGAGCCGGTACTCCAACTCTCGTGAGTGGGGTGTGTGTGTGTGTGTAAGGTCACAGCATTACCCATAGTTCGGTTATTTATGAGCTCTGAGCTCTCATCCGGGAGGGTAATAGCTGTCGATCACGAGTCCAACGCGTGATCCAGGACCATAGTGAATCTCTCTCTCACGCACACACACACACACAACTCGTGGCGCAGTTGGTAGAGTTCCCGGCTGCCACTACGGCGGTCCTGATTCGAATCCCATCCAAGGCTGAAATAATTTCAGTATCGCTGCGCTGCGGGTTGTTACTCCAACTCTCGTGGGCGGGGAGTTGGGTGTGTGTGTGGGTGTAAGGTCACAGCATTACCCATAGATCGGTCACATGAGCTCTGAGCTCTCATCCGGGAGGGTAATAGATGTCGATCACGAGTCCAACGCGTGACCCAAGACCATGTTGAATCACATACACACACGAGAACGCAACAAACACATTGACATAAAAGCGACATTGTAACTTGTCTTTGTTTTGGTTTGATATATCGCGACATCTG
>NC_134786.1:65790101-65810101 GCF_046742065.1 Oratosquilla oratoria
TGCTGCTGCTGCTGCTGCTACCACTTTTACTACAAGAACAATCTTCCATTCTCATCATAACTAGTCAACAGCACCGTTACTATCACCACTACTATTGCTACTATTACCACTACTACTACTACTACTACTACTACTACTACTACTACTACTACTACTACTACTACTACAAGAACCATCTTCCATTCTCATCCTAACTAGTCAAGAGTACCGTTACTATCACCACTACTACTGCTACTATTACCACTACTACTACTACTACTACTACTACTACTACTACTACTACTACTACTACTACTACTACAAGAACCATCTTCCATTCTCATCCTAACTAGTCAAGAGTACCGTTACTATCACCACTACTGAAATTACCATCCCCGTTACTACTATTACCACTACTCTTAATCCACCACTCTCCACTTCTATCCACTACTTCGCTTAGCAATATCTACCAAAGGTCCTTGACATATTTGTAGGGACTCCATACAACCACTGACATCTGACAACACCACTGAAATCTGACACCACTAAAATCTGACAACACCACTGAAATCTGACACCACCTAAAATCTGACACCACCACTAAAACCTGGTACCATCACTAAAATCCTGCTCCAGTACATAAGTCTTGCACTATCACCTAAATCTGGCACTACCACCAAAATTTGGCTCCATTATCAAAACCTGGCACCAATACTTAAACCTTGCAACACCACTAAAATCTGACACCTTCGAAATCTGGCACTGCCATGAGAATTTGGCACCACCGAAATGTGGCACCACCATCAGCGCCTTTATCCGCTACAAGCTCTCACGCCATCGCTCATCTATCTGCTCTAATGAAAACAGTATCCACTGCGTTCCGAAGGGCAGAGTGATGAGTTGATTATGTCATCAGCTGCTGGAAGGGAGGGGGTGGGGGAGGGGGGAAGGTAGGAGGGAGGGACGGGGGGGTGGAGGAGCAGGGGGGGAGGATGGAACAGTGGGTTGCCGATTGTTAATGGTCTATGGAATAGGTCCTCATTAATAGTAATAGTCTTAATCAAAGGAGTCTTCAACACTACACGACTTGGTTTGTACGTATCTAGGTCAAATCGTCCGATGTAAGCCAGAATAGGATAGATAAATTGAGTCATTTTGGCAAAGGGTTGACTACAATGAGCAGGAAGACCGTCATTATCCTCAGCTTCTGTATCCCAAATAGTTTCTCTACCAACACCAATGCTTTCATTATTGTTAAATCCTTTCCATTACCAATGTCTTCATCACATTTATATATATATATATATATATATATATATATATATATATATATATATATATATATATATATATATATATATATACATATCAGATAATTTTTATGACCGTCGCGCAGAGGATCCGAACCTTCTGCTCGGGCGCCAGGTTCGAATCCTCTGCGCGACGGTCATAGAAATCATCTGATTGATGTCGCTGTTCACTAGCGAATTTCACACACACACACACACACACACACACACACACACACACACACACACACACACACACACACACACACACACACACACACACATATATATATATATATATATATATATATATATATATATATATATATATATATATATATATATATTTTACTCCTTCGGTCCACCATTCACCCGAATAAAATCGCTTGGTTCTGAACGGAACCAACTCTGTCATTATGTGACCAATTTCCTCTTCATCAGCTCACGTACTCATCCTCCCCCCCCCATCCCTGCCAATTCTCTTTGTCCCATCCTTAAATCTCACCTTAACCATCTCCATGATTCGACTCCCAGAAGTACAGTAGTAGGTAAAGTGCCCAGAGTGACCCAGCAACAGTGAATGTGTTCGTACGTACGTATGGGTGATGTGTGCGCGTACGTGTGTGTACGTGTGGGAGGAGTTTGTGACGTCATACGCTGATGACGTTGGACGTTTTTGATTGGTTGTATGTGTGAGCATGTGTGATTTGATTGGTGTATAATTGTTTCTGTATCTTGAGACTTGTGTATATGGGTGTGGTCTATAGGTATGTGAAAGCTGGGAGGAGTGATTGACGTTGATTGGGCCATATAATTACTTTGGAGATTTAGGTAGAGTGTAAAAAACGTGGTGTGGTCTATTGGTATGTAAAAAGTTGAGAGTTGATGATTGACGTTTGATTGTCCATAGAATGACGTCGAAATGTATGCTGGTAGGTACGGCATAGTACAATGGTTTCCGAGTGTATTACACAATCCTTTGTTAATTTTTCTTTTCTTTTTTATTTCTTCAGTCATTAAGTCCCTTTACCATTAATTTCAGGATAACGAAAATAAATTGTACCTTGTAGCTAAAATTTTATTAGTTAAACAGTACGATTATAAAAGAAATACAATTAGTCTTAATAGAACTAAATGTTATTACATTAATAATGTTAACAACAAAAACACTAAGAATACAGTTAGTCTTAATAGAATTAAATGTTATTACATTAATAATGTTAACAACAAAAACACTAAGAATCCAGTTATCCTTAATAAAACTAAATAACATTATTACATTAGTAATATTAACCAAAATTCACTAAGAATACAATGTTTTAAAATCTGAATTCATCATCGTCCGATTCCGTAACTGCGACTTTTTCATTTCGTTGTAGATATCATCCACTTCAAACTAATACGTAAGAGTCTTTGTCAGCATAATACAATTTAACTTTACCTCCATAGTTCGATTTCAGTCCATTATAGTAAAAGTCATATAAACCAACTTTCGCACGTTGCAAGATGTAGAAATCGACATATTGCGGATAGTTGAAATGGAGTTTTAACGGGAATGGATTTCTTACATTTCGTAAAAATTCCTTCCTTTCATTACATATAACTATTTACTGCGCACTCTGTAGGGTTCAACAAAAACCGTCCAAATATGCTATTAGATAAAGCCTTATACATTTTCTTCATCAGTAGTATGGGATTCATTTCTTGAAAACACTTTTTTATTGATGAAGTCTTTTAAGTATGGTGTTTGGTTGAATCTACATATGGCGTGTATCTTTTCAGTTTCTAGTCCTTGTTTCATGAATATTTGAAGCAAATGGTAAAATTATCATATAATTCCGTTTACGAGTTTCGTAGTAGATCTCGGGAGATTTACACCAGTAGTGTCTGCAACTACTTTTTTCATATACGGAGATAAATCTTCGCAATTTATATTTAGCTTCTGTAAACCTAATGGAAGATTATCGGTTTTCAAAGCTAAATCTTTGCCTGTATGTAACGTATCACAATGTATCATATAATCTGCATCTCCGTCAATTCTTCGTTCTGTTAAGAGCATTTCAGATAAGAATAATTCCACTTCACGTTGTTGTGATTTAATGATATTAGAATAAGGGAGAGGTTTTGTCATCACCGTTGCGTATAAAGAATTGAAATCCAGGTACAAAATGTATTTGGAAATGTCTGTGAGAGAGTTAAAGTTTGGATTGATATGTTTATTGTTTGCACGTACATAACGTCTAACGACGCTTACAAAACGTTCTCTTACGTTTTTCTTAATTAAATCGATCAATTCATGATCAGATATTAAATCAATAGACAGAGATGTGCGTTTCAAAAAAGCGTCATATCCAAAAGAGAATAGTCAAATAGCGAGATATGTCTAAACCATATTCTGCATATACATTCTTTCTCCATTCAGTGAATACGTCTAACAAAAGTCTGCAATCTATTCTTAAGAAAATTTTCAAGTAATCTTTAAAAGTGACTATGCATTCTATTCCATACTTTGAAACAATGCGCATAATCTGCATCAGAGAGATCTGATTGTTTGAAATCATTATGAAATTTGTATGAAATTTAGATACACTGTCGATCCATCCGTAGGAAAAATGCTGCTTTCCGTTTAATAACAAATCCTGTATATCGTGATCTAAATAATCTAGCATTGCTTTCGTATACTTCAAAGATTTTCCAGATTTAAAGTGAGTTTCACTAAGAGAGGCCAGTGAGGAATTCATGAACTCTAATTAGTCAATAAACACTATATAATTGATATCGGCTTTAAACATTTTCAGACCTTTTTTTAGGAAGAATTGTTATACTCGTAGGTAAATCTTGACTCGTATACTTTAGAAGAAGCCCAACATCGTATGACATATTACGCGAAACCATAACTAACTTGTTACACACTTTACATTGTAAATTACATTTTCGACAAAGACAATTTAGGTACTTATATTCCAAAGGCTTTCCCCCCCCCCTTACAATGGAGATAGCCAAAAGACAAAGACATAGAAACCACTCCCACCCATACCATCCCCTACATACCCAACTCCCCTCCACCGTCTTCCCTCCCTCTTATTTTGGCACCTCCTGGATGACGGGTCATCCCTGCATCTTGTCCACTGCCCTGGGTCAGAAGCTGTGTCGTAAGACAATTTAGGTAATTGGCATATTTCTTAAGATGATCAGGGTATCGCGTTTTACCTGGGGGATCTACAAAGATTTTACTACAAAAGAGCACACTGTCTGATTTTGAAAATCCATTTCCTAAGCAATATGCTGTTATGCCTGCCAATTGTTAGGTTCGCTTGTTTATTAATTTCTTCGTTTAGTTATCTATTCTTAGTATCCGACCTAGTTATGGGCCAAAAGGTCTCCTGTCGGTAGGCAATTACTTTGTAATCCAACTTTCTTTCCCTCGCTCCACTTTCTCTCCCTTAATCCACCTATCTCCCTCACTCCACCTCACCTCCCTCATTCTTTCTCCACTCATTACTCAATCTTTGGTTCCGCAATTCTACAGTTTTTCTCTCCATCTTTATGTCCTTCTCAACATCTTCAACAATCTCTTTATCATCCTACAACTTTCTTCCATTTTCTCTCATAACCTCCTCTTTCCTTCCTATCTCTTGCCTCCTTCATTCTCTGTTCTTTTCTCTTTCCACTGTGTCTCCCCCTCTCTCTCCCCATTTTCTCTCATTTCCTCCTCTTGTTCCCAATCGCTGATCTCGACAGATATCTCGACTTCCCCCCTTCAAAAAAGAATCTGTTATCTTTACTCTCTTATCTTCATTTCTTTCCAAACCAGCTCTTTCCCTTGTCTCTTCCCCCTCCCCCTCTTCACCCCCTCCTCTCGCCTCCGTCTCCCTCCTCTTGCCTCCTTTCTCACCTTCTCTCCCCTCCTGTCGTTTCCCTTCTAATTCTCTTTCCCACTTCTAACTTTGATTTTTAAACATTTTCTTCTTCTTTTATCCAGGAGACCTGACCCCTCTTCTTTTGTTACCATCCCATACACTGTCTTTCCCTTTGTGTGTGTGTGTTTGTATATATATATATATATATATATATATATATATATATATATATATATATATATTCGTAAAAGTGGGCAGTAATTCTTCTTTTATACATGTTGAATTAAAATTGACCGCAGCTTGGGCTAGAATCAACTTCTTGTTGATAGACTCAAGTTTTCTAATCAAAGATCTCGGCTCATCGGGGAGACAGAATAAAATGCTACCGTACGACGTTTCGCTCATCTTTGAGCATTTTCTAGTATAAGATATATTTGGTACAAAGCTTTTACAGGTTAAATGCAAACTAAAGTGGTAATTGGGAGAGGTTACAATAAATGCGGGGGAGATTTTGTCCGTGGGTAGACTCAGTGGGAATCTGACCCTTGTTCTTCTGGTGTTGCTTGTAGTGTGGGCCTTATGTCCGTGGGCTGATTTGGTGATATTCTGTCCGTACTTCTTTTGGAGTTGTATGTGGTGGTGACTGAGTGTCCATGTACAGTAGCCATAGCCAGTGGAGTAATTCCATTTTGTATATTCATGGTGGGGGCTTTCTCCTTAATATAAAGGGCCTCTAGAATCTCCAACCGGTGGCTGTCATTGTCAGAGTCGAGGATCCTAGTGTTGGCGACTAAGATCTCCCTGGACAAAAGGATAGAGTGTGTATCTGAAAAGTGTTTCTTTGGAGCTCCGTTCTGTAAATGGCAAGTGAGGCGTCGGAAAAGAGAAGTTGTCGTCATTCCTATATAGGAAGAAGGACGAAGCTTACAGTCTTCGTATGGGCAGATGAATTCGTATACGACTTTACTTCTTTTGAGGGGGTTTTGGGCACGGAAAGGGTTATTTTTTAAGATGAGGTTAGAGGTTTTGAGGTTTTTATAGAAAATACGGAGCTCCAACTTGTCCTCAGGGTCTATGGGACGGGTTCCACGTTCAACTATTTCCCTCAATACTCTTTCATCAGTACGATACGCTGTACTCATGAAAGATCTATAATGCAGAAGGATTGGGGTGCGTTTCTCAGGGCGGGGGTTGTGACATCTCATATAAGCGTCCATCTTTTGCATGATGATAGACTGGACATCCTTGTTGGAAAAGCCATTATTCACTAGGACTTGCGTGTAGGCGTTGAAGCTCTTGATGGACTAGGGGCCAAGTAGAACAATGGGTGAATGCTCTGTTGACGTAAGAGCGGATGACACTTCTTTTATAAACTGTAGGACATTCTCCTTCAGCGTTCAGGCATCTTCCTTCATTTGTTTCTTTGACGTGAACTGAAGTCACGAATTTGCTATCAACTGGCTTTACAAGCACGTCTAAGAAGGGTAAGGACCCATCATCATGCAGCTCGAGAGTGAAATTAAGGCAAGAACATCTTAAGAATGCGTCACGCAAATCCTGGAGATGTTTCCGGTCTCTGACCTCCACAAAAATGTCGTCCACATATCTACCGTAAGTAAAAGAACGAAGATGGGGAACAGAAAGAACTCTTCTTTCCACCAGGCCCATGTAAAAGTTGGCAAAGAGGACCCCAAGTGGGGACCCCATCGCCAAACCGTCCACCTGCCTATACATTTTTCCATCTGGTCCACGGAAAGGGGATTCTTTGGTGCAGGATTCAAGTAGAAGACGCAGCAGATTTTCCGGGATGTCCAAGTGTTGATGGTGGGAACGGTAGACCTCGTCCAAGATGAAGTCTATTGTCTCATCAACGGGGACGTTAGTAAAAAGGCTTTCGGCATCCAGAGATGCAATAAGGCCTGTGGGTTCCTTGCTTGAGTCTATCAACAAGAAGTTGATTGTAGCCCAAGCTACGGTCAATTTTAATTATATATATATATATATATATATATATATATATATATATATATGTATATATATATATGTGTGTGTGTGGTTGTGGGTGTGTTCCTCGTAACCAACTTATTAATCACTCTGTCTTCTTTCTTTTCTTTGTACTTTTTCTTCTTCTTTTCCCTCCTATTTTTCTTTTTCGTCTTATTCTCATTCACATTCTTCTCCTTCCTTTCCCTCTTTCTCTTTCTTTCTCTATTTTTCTCTTTCTCTTCCACTTCTTTTTCTCCTCCGCTTAATCCACTTCTCCATATATTTTTTCATCTTTTGTCTTCTTTTTGTTTCTAGTATCATACTCTATTATCAATATCATTCTCAAGTTATAACATTCCAGAATATTTTTCCTCTCTTCCTCTCTCTCTCTCTCGTTCTCCTTCTTTGCCTCTTTCTCCTCCTATTTCCAGTACTCCCTTTTCAGTATCATTCCCCTATTGGACCCGTTTCCAGGATTCCTGTAAACTCTACTTTGATCTCCCTTCCAGCAACATCCTTTTCCAGACTCCTTCATCTCTTGCACAAAGGAGGAAGAGGAGGGGGAGGGGGAAGAGGAGGAAGAGGGGGAAGAGGAGGAGGAGGAGAAAGTGTCTGAAGTATCACCGATGAGGCCACGAAGGAGATCCTGCGTAGTTCAAGATGGCGCCGAAAGAAAGAAAAAAAATTACCAAAGTTCCCGGACCATCATTGTCCCTCTTCCTTTCCGCTGCTCCGTTTCCCCCCATTCCTCCTCCCCCTCTTCTCCCTCCTCCCTCCCTCTCCTCCCTCCCCCTCCTCCCCCTTCCCCTTCCCACGATGGTCCACCTCCCTGTTCTCTCCAATTTTTTCATCCTCTTCACCTCCCACTCCCCCATTCCTCCTCCCCTTCTCCTCCCACTTCCTCTCTCCCTCTTCCTTCCCTTCTCCCCCTCCTCTCATCCTCCTCTTTCTCCTACTCCTCTTTCCCATCCTACTCCTCTTCCTCTTCCTCTTCCCCTTCTCACTCATTCTCTTTCCCTTTTCCTCCCTTTCCTGTTTCCCATACCTTAACCCTTCACTCCCCCCTTCCCTTTCCCTTTCCCTCCCTTTCTATTTCCCTTTCTCCTTCCCTTTACTCCGCTTTTCCTCCTTCCAATCCCTCCTCCTCCTCCTCCTCCTCCTCCTGCCCCACTTCAGATGACACCACGTCTTCATCCACCCCATCAAACCCATTCCCCCCCATTCCCCCCATAACTGATAACGTCACACGACCCATTAAACCTCTCCTACGACTTCCGTCTGTCTTCCCATTTTCTTCCATCTCCGTAGAAAACGGAAGGTGGGCAGAGAAATTACCAAAATCGGGAGAAGAAAGAATGAAAAAGAATAAAAATCTTAAAACTCAAAATTGGAGAAAAAAGAAAATAAACACAGAATTGTCTCAATTAATGAACCGATTTTTATTCTTCTTATTTCTGGTGACCATCAAATTCCTTATTTGTCCCAGCGGCGTCCTTCATTGCCGTTATCAAAATAAAATATGATAAACAAATAGATAAAAAAAGATCTTAAAATCCACATGAACAGCAACCGTATTACACAAAACAAATTTGTTTGTTGCAGTTTATGGAAATGATCATTCGTATGTAAATGAAACTGTGGCCCATTACCATTCTTTTGTGGCCTCCCAGAAACTCAATGAGAGCTTCTGATGGCCTTCCCCAGACACTAGGCATGGCCACCAGATAGTTGTGTCCCCCAGATGATGATGCTAATTCGGTTTAACGACCCGAACTCCCCTCGTATCAGGTGGCTAGGACGATACCCCTTACAGAGGACTTTGTAGCGTGGAATTTAATGAACCATGCCCTTGGTCCAACTCGCTTGTGGTAAGTTCGAACCACCGTCACCTCGACCTCAGTCGCAAGTAGCGACGCTCTAGTTTGCTTGGCCAGCGAGTTGGATCAAGGGCATGGTTCCTCTGTCCCCCAGATAGGAAACACTAATTTAGTGTGAGTGCTACAACTAAACGGACACTAGTCGGTGGTCTTAGTGTTAAGTAGGGACACGAGTGAACGGTAACATTTGAAATAGGATTTAGTGTGAGAAAGGTGAAAGCTATCACTATCTACTGCTACAGTATTTGTTTTCTTTGTCCATAAGGCAAAGGTGCATATTTTGAGCGGCAAGTAAATGCCTCACGCACACACACACACACACACACACACACACACACACACACACACACACACACACACACACACACACACACACACACACACACACACACACACACACACACACACACAAAACCCATCCATAACAAAAGCTACCCACAAACACAACAATCTCTGTATTGCCCATTTTCTTTTCACTTTCCCCCCCCATACAGTTATCATCTATTTTGTCACCCAACACCCTGACCCCATTACCCTCTGCCTGGCTGAAATACGCCCCCATTAAACTTCCTGAAGCAACACTCTTGGAGACACAAATTCCAATCTTCTTCAGGATCCTCTCCACGCTCTTCCTACGTTCGCCTCCTTTCGTCCTCCGTGCCTTTCAATTTACGCCATTTTTTTCCCTCTTCCCCCTACATTCCCTCTCTCCTCCAGGCCCTCCTCTTTTCATCTGTTCTTCGTAATAACATTTTAGAACATCAGGAATCGCACAAGGGTCTTCTGTTCTCTCTGCAATGCGACATTTTGCGACGATTCCATCAAGTCTTCGTCCCAGTCTCGCGTCCATATTGACCCCCTTCCCTCCCCACTACCACAACCCGCCCACCCATCCTCACCCACTCTACTCTCGTACATTTTGCATTCTAAGTCGCCCATGTCACCCACCCCAGCCCCAAATTCCATTTGCGTCTTTTGTTTTTGTCCTTACATAAAAGGATTATATTGTGACCTTGTCTGACCTGAGAGCGGTCCCATTTAAGTGACATCCCCCACCAGGTGTCTCTCTTTCTCTCTCTCTCTCTCTGTTCACATTCTTCCCCTCATCGTAACCATTGTTGACAAGCACACACTCCCCCTCCTTCTCCTCCTCCTCCTCCTTCTCCTCCTCTTCCTTCTCCTCCTCCCTCACTACCCCTCCCAGGCACCACAGTAAGCACATGCTATCCCTAATCTCCATCTTTTCTCCACCATCCTATTGTCCCAGACTACCCCTACATCCCGTCTCCAACAATTCCCTTTCGTTTCCTTTTGTAGCATACAATTCTCCTCCAATCTATCTTCTCTCCCTCTGCACTCTCCATTCCAGCTCCCTTCCCTTTCTCTCTTTCTCTCTTTCTTTCTCTCTCTTTGACTCCTCTCTCCGTCCCCACACTCACTCACCTTCCCAATCACTTGTCACACCAATCTGTTATCAAGTTCCCCTTCTTAATAACCACTCATCATCTTTCACCCCTTCGCCTCTTCAACGGCCATTTTACCCGTTGACCTTCTACTTTCCATTCACTCCAGCTTCTTACTATCTTCGCGATCTTGTCCCGGAGTTTCAAATTTGTGCTTAATGAGTTTTATTGTCAACGCTTGAGTTCTTGTGCTTTGTGCCTTGTGCCTTGGGGCTCGTGCCTCGTGCCTTGTACCTCATTGGGCTTCGCTCCTAACGACCTACAAAAAGCGGCACAAGCCGTCCACGAAGTTGGGGTCTCTATGTCGGGCGACCAAAGAAGAAGACACGGGAAAGTTAGAGGGAAAGTGATTCTTGTGCGGGATGGTGGTGTTCGTGGGGGGGGGGGAGCGAAACTTTTTACGACTCGAAGTCCCTTCGAAGTGTGGGGACGGTGAGACCGATCGACCTCATCGGGTCTCGACGGCCGAGAGATCTTCTCTTCTTCGCCTCGGCCGTCAAAGGACTTTTGTTCTTTTGTATGGACTACAAAGGTTATTTGGCTCGCTCTTTATCTTTCCAGAAGGCGTTTGCTCCTTGGTGCTGACTATCAAGAGTATTTAGGACTTTTAGTTTTGTTGCTAAGGGTTCTTGTTCTTTTGTGGTGACCTACTAGAAACGATGTCTGGACTCTTTGGATGTTGAGCGTTCTTCGAGTTCTTCGCTTTGGGCCATCGAAGGCGCTTGGACCATCTTCGGGTCTGGGGTGTTACCGGAGTAGAGAACTACGCTTTTGTTGTCGTACTAGTACACAAAACCATGCTCTCCCGTGCCCATACTTGAAAGTAACAGAACCTAAGACAACAGACACGTGTCTTTTCTTCCTGTCGCTTGAAATCAAAGGAATGTAAATGCAAATTTTCAAAGAAGAAAACTTTTATAAAAGAGATTATTGGATTCTTTGAAGTGCCTGAGCGAACTATGGAGGTGTTTGGAACCATACGGGGAAGACTTGGCCCTGTTCACACTAGCGGTTTTAACCGCCACGGTTTGAACTCCGGCGGTTCAATTACAATGTAAGTCAATGGAGGCGCTCACACACATCCGTGCATTTTTTCCGTGACTATGTGGTACCGCCGCGGTTTCCGTGCGGTTCAAACCGCAAGTGTGAATAGAGCCTTAGGAGATAATTCGAAGTGGCTAAACACGATATTCGAAGGTGATTTTAAAGAGATATTTTAAAGACTTTGGATTTAAGTCTGCAACCAGGAACTCAGCCATTCTTCCTTCTGATGTATTTCCAAGTTCCCTAGAAGAGAAGGATGTGGAGAATTCGCGCGCAAAAGGCCACAATAAACAAAACTCAGTAAAGGTTACGGTTTCCTCCGCCCAGGCCTTTTATGGAAGAAATTTGAAACAGACATTATTTGGACGAAACTTGCGAAATGCAAAAATCTTAATCTCAAGGAAAGGAAGAAAAAATATATATACCAATAGTTTCCCCTCTCTCTCTCTCTCTCTCTCTCTCTCTCTCTCTCTCTCTCTCTCTCTCTCTCTCTCTCTCTCTCTCTCTCTCTCTCTCTCTCTCTCTCTCTCTCTCTCTCTCTCTCTCTCTCTCTCTTTCTCTCTCTCTCTCTCTCTCTCCCTCTCTCTCTCTTTTCTCTCTCTGTGTCTATCGCTATCTCTCTGTCTGTCTGTGTGTATTTGTCTCTCTCCCTCTCTTCCCCCTCTCTCTCTGTGTTTATCTCTATCTCTCTCTTTGTCTCTCTCTATGTGTCTGTCTCTGTCTCTCTCTATCTGTCTATCTCTATCTCTTTCGCTCTCTCTCTCACTCTCATTTTTAAGACATCTAAGACCTTTGCTGTCGAACGCAGTCACAATTCCAGTACGCGTTTCAACATCGTCACTTTTTTTCACCCGATAAGAACTTCTTCTTCTTCTTCTTCTTCATCTTCTGATTTTTCTTCTTCATTTTCTTCATCTTCTTCTTCTACATCTTCATTATCCTCTTCATCCTCATCCTCCTCTTCTTCCATCTGAAAGAGGCTGAAACCAAGACACTTACGAGGGCCCGTTTCCGCCTGATGAGAACGCTGGGCTGAACACCACCAAGAACGACTTGTGATCCGAACGTCCCCTTCGTACCGGGGACGTTCCTCATGTTCCACCAAAGAACAAACGATTTCTTGCTGATGAAGGGTAGGTGGGGAGGGTCACATAATAATATTAATAATGATAATAATAATAATAATGATTATTATTATTATTATTATTATTATTATTATTATTATTATATTATTATTATTATTATTATTGTTATATTAATGATGATGATGAGGAGGATTATCATCATTACCATCATATATACATATATATATATATATATATATATATATATATATATATATATATATATATATATATATATGTATGTATGTATATATATATTTACACTAAACAAGAGTTCGGCCTCATAAATCACCTCCCAGGACGAAAAAAAAATGTAGTCCTGAGAGAAGAGAAAGAGATGGGGAGTGAAATATATGTAGAAAGATAGATAGATAGATAGAGAGAGAGAGAGAGAGAGAGAGAGAGAGAGAGAGAGAGAGAGAGAGAGAGAGAGTCACCGCCCACGAACGACCCGCGAAGGATGGGTGGCGAGGAGGTGGAAGGACACGGTGACCCCAAGTGGAGACAAAGGGAAGGGTCAACAAAAGAAGCCAAAAGACAAAGCAACGCCAAGTCCTCATCTCCTAAGAAATGCTTTGGGAACGTAAGAAGAAAAAATGAGTGAACATTAATAAATAAACAGGAAAACAAAATAAAAAGCTATGTCTGTGGTAAAACAAGAAGTACCAATGCACCCTACCTCCCTCCTTCTCCCCCCCCCAAAAAAAAAATCTTAACGAGGCTTAGGTAAAGGCAGTTATGAAGCCACCAAAGAGAATAAAGCATATTAGTCCATAATGACCCCCCCCCCCCAAAAAAAAAGAAGTAAATAGCAAGGGTAAAAAAAATTACAACACGCTCCTTCTCCCCCTCCCCCTCCCCCGCTCCCCCCCCAAAAAAAAAAAAAAATCTTAACGAGGGCTTGGTAAAGACACTTATGAAGCTGCCAAGGAGAAAAAAGTATAGTAGACCGTAATGACGACCAATTTAGAAAAAAGTAAACCGCGCCGAGTCTTGCGAGAAAATTAGTTTAGAGAAAAAACAAAAACAAAGAGCAATTAGAGAGAAATCTAGTTTCCATTAGTTCCGGGTTTAGCTAGGTTTAAACCCTTGACCACCATTGGCCTAAATGACGGTTATATTAATCGAGTAAGATTATATCAAAAGAAATTAATTCAAACGACCTCAAATTATTAGTTGAAATAAAATAAAAAGAATTAAAATAGAATTAATTAGAAATGAGAATATTAGCATAAAATGTACCGAAACGTTATAAAACATAATATAGTAAAATAGAAATAAAATGAAAATTAAAATAGAAACGAAAAGTAAACGAAAACAAATAGGTAAATAAATAAATAAATAAAATATAAAATAAGTCAGAATTGAATAAAACCAAACCAAACAGAATTAGATAAAACAAAAGAAATTAAATGAAGTAAAACTGAACAGAAGAAGAATAGAATTTATATAAACTGAAATAGAATAATTTGTAGTTTTAATGTTCTTGGTTTAGCGGACACTGTCAAAACAGGACTAGTTAAAGGAAAAAAATTACATTATAACCTAAACTTAGGTCTTCTGTCTTGTATCTAGGATCGTTTATATCCTGAATACATTTTCGTTTGGCAAATGAATAAACAATAATATAAACAAATGAATGAATTAACAAATAAATTATTAAATTTATAAACGATATATAATAACTGAGTAGATACAGATAACTTTATTCAGGTGACTGGAACGTCAACGGCATGAAACGTTGAAGGGAAATCTCCCATGCAGGCAAACGTTTCATCTCAATTACGATTTTTTTTTTTTTTTTGAGTGAAGGGGCCCTTGCCGTCCCACCTTCGGGCTCCGGACTCTGTACTCCTTCAGAAGACAAGATGTCCGCTATTCATTCCAGCCGGAAGTCGTTTGTCACTTGTCTTCTGCCGCGTCAGCAATCTGACATAACAAGTGTCTGTCGTGTTTGTTTCCGTGTATTTACTATTCGTGTCCTGTTAGCATTGTGAACGTTTTATGAACAATGTGAACGTGTTGTAAGCATTGTGAACGTGCTGTGAACATTGTGAACGTGTTGTGAGGATTGTGAGCGTGTTTTTAGAGGATTATGAACGTGTTGTAAACATTGTGAATGTGTTGTGAGGATTGTGAACGTGTGAAAATTATGAACGTATTGTGACCATTGTGAACGTGTTGTGAAAATTGTGAATATTCTATGAGCATTATGAACATGTGAGCATTATGAACATGCTGTGAGCATTGTGAACGTGTTGTGAGCGTTGTGAACGTGTTGTGAACGTTGTGAACGTGTTGTGAACATTGTGAACGTGTTTCTCCTATTGAGGCGTGCGTTCATGTGCGAAATCCTCACTACAGGGATTGAGGAGGAGGAGGAAGATGAGGAGGAGGGGAAGATGTTTGGGTGTTTGAAGAATTATGATAAGAGAGGAGAGGAAGAGAGAATAAAAATGTGAAAGAAGGGAAGAGTAGGAAGGAAAGGGGAGTAATGAGGGTGGGAGGAAGGGAGAGAGGGAGAGACGGAGAGAATGAGGGAGTAAAACTGGGAGGGAGGGGTTGAGAGAGAGAGGAGGGAGAGACGGAGAGAGGGAGTAAACAGGAAAGAAAGGAAGAGAGTAAAAGTGAGAGGGAGGGATGGAGAGACAGAAGGAGAGAGTAACGGAGGGAGAGAGGAAGTGATATAGGTAAAGAAAAAGAGTAGAAGAGAAGGAAGTGTGAAAGGGAACATGAGAAGAAGAAAAGAGGAAAGAGCAATCAAAGAGAGTGATTTGTGAAACAGCCGAGGAGGAGAAGGGGAAGGAAGAGGAGGAGGAGAAGAAGGACGAGTAAAAGAAAGAAGTGGAAGAGGAGAGGAAGGGGCCAGCCCGGGAACACTCTCTCTCTCTCTCTCTCTCTCTCTCTCTCTCTCTCTCTCTCTCTCTCTCTCTCTCTCTCTCTCTCTCTCTCTCTCACACTCTCTCTCTCTCTCTCTCTCTCTCTCTCTCTCTCTCTCCCTCTCCCTCTCCCTCTCCCTCTGTCTATCTCTATTTCTCTCTTTTTCTCTATCTCTTTTTCTCTCTCTTTCTCTCCCTCTCTTTCTCTTTCACTATCTCTCTCTCTCTCTCTCTCTCTCTCTCTCTCTCTCTCTCTCTCTCTCTCTCTCTTTCTATCTCTTTCGCTCTCGTTCGCGCCTCGAAGACCCGCATTAGCCTTCGCGGCAAAAGTCCCGAAGCGAAGAAACTCGAGACGCTCGGAGCGAGACGGGAGGGGAAGGGGGGGAGGGGGGGGCGAATTCGAGGTGAAGCGGTTGGCTCATTCTTCTTCAACACATGGAGAAGGAGGAGGAGGAGGAGATGGAGTGTTTCTCCCCTCTCCAACCCACCCTCGGTTGAATAAAATCGTCTGGCGGCAACCAGAATGAAAATATAAATCGCCGTACCTCTGTGGAAAGGTTAATTCAGGTTTGAGTCTTCCGTTGTTTTGGGGAAAATTATTTCCCCCTACTGAATTCCCCTCTTCTCGCGGAAGCTAGATGCAAGTCACACTTAGTAGTGAAATTGTTGAATAATCTAGAAGTCCTGGCTAGACGGGGAGGCGACACAAACATCGGCCTAAAAAAATGGTTTCTCACTTCCCAGTTCGTGTTTTTTTTTTTTTTTTTTTTTTTTTTTTTTTAGGACGAGATACTTGCCCGGAACGAGGAGGAGAGGAGGAAGAGGAAGACGAATGTGGATTTAAGCTAGGAAATAAGAGACGTGAGAATGCAAGATGCTGGGAACTACGTGAATAGACGAGATGGCATTACGAGGGAGAATGTGAAAAAGGAGCTGGGATATAACGTGTGATGGTGCTGGGAAACGTACAGTCGTCTTCATTTCTAAGTACCACAGTTGCTTGTGTCTCATGAGATGCTGTGTCAGGCGTAGAGGATTGGGGCGTAGATTTCCAACGGAAATAATCACTGACCTAATAACCATTCGTATATTGCAGTGAATATCCAACTTATATATATATATATATATATATATATATATATATATATATATACATATATATATATGTATTATATATATATATGTATATGTATATGTATACTTTATATATTTATAGTATATATATATATGTATGTATGTATTTATACTTTTTTACCTTTGGTCTAGATGTTTGTTCTGAGCTAAACGAAATCGTCTTGTCTTAGAAAAGAAAACTATTTCATAATATTAGAATTATTATTTTTTGGGGGGTAAAGTAGGCCTATACAATGGAAAATACAAAATAGTTATCATTTGGTGAGAATAAATTCATTTGAGTCAAAGTGTCAACTTGCATATCTGACATTTCAGTTGTGATGCTGTATCAGGTTCTGTCTAACGATACCATTCTTTTTCCTCGGGTTCTTTTTTTTTTCCCTTCCGAAATGACCAAAACGCACTTGCAACAACTTCGGTGCGAAGTTCGTTCTTTGGAGTACAAGGTGGAGGACCACTTGAACAAGATCAAGGTCCTAGAGCAACGTAAAGAGACATTGAAGGCCCAATTGGCCGAAGAACGGCAGAAGAATCTCCTCCTGGAACAAGAGATCGAGAGGGAGAGAAGAACCTTCCAGGAGGAACTGGATGCCCAAGAGTCTGCCATCGAGAAGTTGAAGAAAAGATTCCGAAGAAGGAATATTCAACTTCGAGAAGAGAACAGGATCCTGAGGCGTAGGATCTTCCTCATCAACAGCCTTGCAGAAAAGGAAGAGTGCGTTGATGTTGAAAGAAAACTTCCCGAAATCGAAGCCGAAGTGGAGGCCTCGCAAGGAGTCTTGGAAATGCCTTCCTCTTGTTCATCTCCTCTTCGAAGAGGAGATGAACAAGTCTTCACCTCTTCGAGAGAGTCTTCATCTCTTCGAGAGAGTCTGAAAACTGTTCAAAAGAGCCCTCAGAGCTGGAAATCTGTGACAAGCAGTTACTTCTCATCCCTTCGAGAGAGTCTGAAAACAGTTCGAAAGGGTCTTCAGAATTGTCGATCTGGAACAAACAATTTCTCCTCTTCCAAATAAGCTGTTCATTAAAGGCTCTTAAAAATTCATGAGCTTAAGCAGAAAATGTCTCCACTACAAAGGCAGACCCAAATACTGTCTGATAACTACACTCATTATCCCTTCAGGGCACATGGGCTTCTCAGCTTTGAGAAGAGAACAGGATCCTGAGGCTTAGGATCTACCCCATCAACAGCGTTGCAGAAAAGGAAGAGTGCGTTGATGTTGAATGAAAAATTGTCGAAGCCGAAGTGGAGGCCTCAAATTCTTTGAAATGCCTTCCTCTTCTTTATTTCCTCTTCGAGAGAAAGGACTCTTTTCTCATCCTCATCTCTTCGAGAGTCTGAAAACCGTTCGAAAGAGCCTTCAGAGGTGGCGATCTGTGACAAGCAGTTACTCCTCATCCCTTCGAGAGAGTCTGAAAACAGTTCAAAAGGGTCCTCAGAATTGTCGATCTGGAACAAACAATTACTCCTCTTCCAAATAAGCTGTTCATTAAAGGCTCTTAAAAATATTCATGAGCTTAAGCCGAAAATATCTTCATTGCAAATGTAGACCCTAATACTGTCTGATAACTGTTTACACTCATTACCTCTTCAGGGTACATGGGCTTCCCCTCAGCTGAATGAAATCGTCTGACGACATAGTCGCTAACCCTCTGGAATCCAGAGGTTCTCCCCCTCCCCCCATGACGACATGGATAATAAACACACAAGTCGAGCTAAAGTGAAACGATTCAATTAAAAATTTCCTCCTTAACGAGCACCTAATCATCTTGATGGAGGACCGTGAGGTGTCCTCCAGTTGAACAAAATCACTTGGGGTCAGATGGACGTCTTGACGCTTGAAGGACGAAGGTCTCCTCTGAGCTGAAGAGAATCGTCTGTCGTCAGCTTAAACAATATTCTGATATACATGCATGCATATACATACATACACACATGCATACATGCATACAAATATATCTCCGAATAACTATAACTCTATCTACTGTATATATCTATGTCTATATATGCATCTATATCTATGTCCATGATCTTTATATCTACATGTATATCTACATCTACCTTTATATCTATATCTTGATCTATATCTAGATATGTATATATCTATGTCTACATCTATATCTAGCTGTACATAATCTGACTCACACATCATTTATAGTGGGCCATGTCAAAGAATGCTCGCTAGCCGAGTGGGTTAGAGCGTCGCTACTTGCGGCGGAGGTCGAGGTGACGTCATTTCGAATGTTGCCGCCAGTGAGTTGGACCAAGGACATGGTTCATTAAATTCCACGCTGCAAAGTCCTCTGTAAAGGGCACCGTCCTATCTTCCTGATAGGGGGATAGTTCGTAAACCGAATCAAACAATCATTTTAAAGGTTAGGTAGTAGAACTCTTCTTGAAGCTTTAGCTACAAAATGGAATCCTTTTACTTTTACTTGACGTATTCAGAATATTTTCATCATCATTTTCACAAACGAAAAGGCACTCTGAAAGAGTACGGAGTGACAAACTGACTGGTTTATTTACAGAATGCCGAGGGAAGTCTTAGTCAACATAAAATATGCGGGTGTCTGTCTGTAGGATAATAATGCCGAGGGACAGTGTACAAAAAAGACAAATAAATAAATCAATCAATTAATGAATAAATAGAAATCCACAACAGATCAACTGAGTCAGCAATTAAATTTGTTACTGAAAAATGAACATGTATCAGGCATGAAAAGTTGTTGTATCTGATATACAGAGATTTTGCAAAATCCTATTTACTGTCTCGCCACCATTTCGTGGTCGTCACCTCTTGCCGCCTCAGTTCCGGGTTGGCGAACACAAAATCATCAGCCCTGCGTTTGGTAATCAACCGTGGGTGGGAGCTTCGTGTACGGCAGCAATTGCAATGAAGTTCCTCAGGGTCTTTCGTCGAACTGACCCATCCACAACCGTGGGCGGTTTTGCACGATGCGGCACCGGGCAACGGGAGAGGAAGAAGAAACCGCGGAGAAATTGCGTCCGCACATCGTTACTGGATGAATTTCAAAAACGTACGATCCCTTCTTCACCCCCAGCGTACGCTCGTGACATAAAAAAAAACCGCACAAACTGCGCATGCGTATATTGTTGTTATTGATTTCAAAGCGACCAATTAACCCCAGTATACGTTCTAATGAACCCCCTCAGCCCCAGCGTACGCTATGTACGCTCGTGACAATTATAAAAAAGAAAAGAAAAAATCCCACAATTCCTTCTTCAGGAATCTTCAGAACAGGTATGGATTGATGGATGTATGCATATGGGTATGTATGTATGTATGTATGTATGCATATATGTATATACGTATGTATGTATCTATCTATCCACGCATGTGTGT
>NC_134786.1:65815101-65817601 GCF_046742065.1 Oratosquilla oratoria
CACCCCGCTACCCTCTACCCTCCCAGCAAACCGAATGGAGTGTGGCCGCACCCTGAGGGAGGGAGGGAGGAAGGGAGTGGGTGTGCAGGAAGGAAAAGAATAAAGAGAGAAAGGAGGAAACTATTTCATTGTCATCATCTGTGATTACTTCCATATTTTGATCATAAACGAGGGTGGTCTTCTTCCTCTTCTTCCTCCTCCTCCTCCTTTTCTTCTTCTTCCTCTTCCTCCTCTTCCTACTCCTCCTCCTCCTCCTCCTCTTTCTCCTCCTCCTCGACCTCCTCTTCCTCTTCCTTTTCTTCCACCACATTTGCTCCCTCCTTTTCTTCCTTCCCCCTCTTCCCCCTCCTAGTCTTTCTCTTCCTTTTCCTCTTCTTTTCATTGTCTCCTTTTCTTTCATCTCTTCCCTCTTCCTCCTCATTTTCTTCCTCCTTCTCTCTCCCCCTCCTTATCTTTTTCTTCCTTTTCATTTTCCCATTTCTTACCTTTCTTCCCTCTCTCTCCTCCTCCTTGTCCTCCTTTTTCTCTTTCTCCTCCTCTTCCTCTTTCTCCTCCTTCTCTTCTTCTTCCTCATCTTCCACTTCCTCCGCCTCTTGCTCCTTATTTTCTTCTCTTCCTCCTCCTTATTTTCTTCTTTTCTTCCGCCTCCTTTCCTTCTCCCTCCTTCTCTTTCTCTTCCTCCTACTCCTCTTCCTCTTCCTCTTTTTCTTCCTCCTTTTCCTTGTCCTCTTCCTCCTCCTCCTTCAATTCTTCTTCCACCTCTTCTTCCTCCTCTTCCTACCCCTCGTCCTCCTCCTCTTCCACCTCCTCCCCTCCTCCTTCACCTCTTCCTTCTCCTACTCTTCCGCCTTTTCCACTTCCCCTCCTTCTCCTTCTCCTCCTCTTCTTCCTCCCTCCTCCTCCTCCTCCTCCTCGTCCTCCTCCCCCTCCCACCAATATCCCTTTACGCAGCGGTTAACATCCCTCCCGTGAGCAGCAGGATAATTAAAGGAAGCCAGCTGTTGAGCCCGCTGGTCGTTGTTAGCCGGACGCAGCTGTTCGCTGCGAACACGAGGGCAGCTGCAAAGAGAACCTCTTTCATTTGCTGCAAATACAACTGATTTTGTAATAAATGTGCTGTTGAGAATTATCTTGAAGACGGTCATTTGAAACAGACACGGTTTTTTCTTCTTATTTGTAAGTTTCTTCATCTGATATGTTTCTTTTCTATCTTCCTGTATCCACACACACACACACACACACACACACACACACACACACACACACACACACACACACACACACACACACACACACCCGGTGGCGGATTGGTAAAGCACTGGCCTCACAAGCCGGAGAACCGGGGTTCGATTCCCCGGCCGGGCGGAGACAGGTTGGGTTTGTCTCCTTTCACGTGTAGCCCCTGTTCACCTAGCAGCGAGTAGGTACGGGACGTTAGTCAAGGAGTTGTGACCTTGCTGTCCCGGTGTGTGGAGTGTGAGTGGTCTCAGACCTACCCAGAGATCTGCTAATAATGAGCTCTGAGCTCACTGCCGTAGGGTGGTGTCTGGCTGTCTCGAAAGGAGGCTGCAGCAGATCCGAGGTGAATACACACACACACACACACACACACACACATACATATATATATATATATATATATCATCTCTCCCACAATAGGATTGAAAAGATCTTTTAAAGTTGTGGCATACTTAAGTAGATTAAGGACTACATTCAAGTGAATTTATTAAGACAACATTTTTACCAATAAACTTTTCCTCTCTTGTTTTTTGAATAGAATGTAATTTTTTCTCGTCTCTTGTAAACATCTCCTGCGAATAGTGTGTCTCTTTATTAAGGTGAAATACTTGTATAATTTTATTATAATTCAGTGGTTCTTAGCTCATGGCCTACTTTGAACTCAGAATTTTTCTGTGGCCAATGAAGTTATTATAGTGAGCAAAGCACATAACAGTTCAAATTGCCGTAGACGGCAATATTTTGAGTTTATGAATGTATCCACTTATAAGCATATATATTCACAAAGTCAGAGTAGAACAATTACAACTGTAATGAACAAGATTTTCATAACACTGAAATGGAGCATTTTTTCTAAGGTCAGAAACTAACGGTGGAGAGCTTAAGGTTAATGTGGGTAAAAATAAGGTGATATGTACAAGGGTAGAGGATGGCAGTGAGTTGGAAGTCTAAAAGGAGAGATGCTGGAGGAAGTGGATAGCTTTAGGTATTTGGGGTCGTGTGTGGCAGGAAAAGGAGGAATGGAGGTAGAGGTAAATTGTAGATTGAGAGAAACAAGTAAATGTTATGGGGAATAAAAAGTGTTTTGAGAAATAGGCAACTGGGAATAGATGCGAAGAGGAGATTGTATGAAGGGGGTGATTGTGCCGGCGGCATTGTAATGGGCAGAGACTTAGAATTTAAGAGAGGCAGTGAAGAAAAGTTTAAATATGTTTGAGATGAAATGTCTGAGAAGTATGGTAGGGGTTACCAGGCTGGATAG
>NC_134786.1:65822601-65830101 GCF_046742065.1 Oratosquilla oratoria
TTCGTCCTCCTCCGTTTTCCCTTCCTACTCCTTCTCTTCCTCCTCTTCCATCTCCTTTCCTTTTTCTTCCTCCTCCTCTTTCCCTTCCTATTCCCTCATCTCTTCCCCCTCCTCTTCCTTCTCTTGTTCTTCTTCCTCCTCTTTCCCTGCCTATTCCTTCTTCTCTTTCTCCTATTCTTCCTTCTCCTCTTTTCCTTCTTCCTCCTCCTCCTCCTCCTTGTTTCTACCCTGGCCTGCACTAAACATTTATTCAAATAAAAATATAGGGACTGTGGCTCATTAGAATAATTCTATGGCTCCCCAGAATCTCGTTCATTCCATGTGGCTCCAAATAAATATGACATGACCTCCAGGAACTCGTATGCCCCCCTCCCCCAGGGGATACCCAGTGTTCCATTTGCATCTGTGGATCAAGGGAGCTCTTTGCCATGTGGACATGTGCTCGGGGGGGGGGGAGTAAACCCCCCCCTTCCCCTTGGATGTTGTGTTCTATCTTGCGCATTGAGTTAAACCGTATTTTAAACTGTATTTTTGATAACCCAGTTAAGGTTCTACAAATTGCCAAAAACTTTAGTATGCAGAATGAAATAATGATAATGGTAATAGTATATTACTAATGCGGGAAGTCTCCAGCCTGGAACGAGTGGTAGGGAGAGGAAGGCATGGGAAGTTTTTCATAAGAGGAGTCAGAACACACCATTGAGTTCGCCGCGGTATGGTTCCCTTAGGCACACTTGGAATGAACACTTCCGTGCTCAGTGCCAACGGCTGGTAGTGTTCTTGTCAGAATATACCATATTTAGTTCACCGCGATATGTCCTTCCCATTATGGGTAAGTGTATAATGCATTCGGCAGGTAATATTCTATAAAGAATAGCTAGGATGTTTGAAGTTATTCCCATGACTGATCTGGTTATTACGGTGTTGAGAGCAAAAATCCTTCCCTTACGGGAGAGGAGAATTGCCTCCGCATTACAGTAACATTACAAAATATAATATAGCAACACGGAGGGAGAGGGGGGAAGAGGAAGAAAAGAGAGAAATAACGGAAGGAAGGGAGATGTAGTAAGATTGCTGGGATTCCGGCATCCTGGCGATTGAAGAATTAGTTGCCACGGGGGAGGAGGCTTGTCGTCCAGGCGAATCGGAAAGGGGTGATGATGATGATGATGATGTGTGTGTGTGTGTGCGCGGTTGGTCAAACTTAACTAAATACGATTTTTTTATTTATAATTGCATTTTGCGGTCTTTAGCAACAGCAATCGTCTGGTATGTTGTGGCAAGGGCAGTGTCTGTGCCATGTAGGCACTCGGAAGCCATGTTGATTATAATGTGTGTTTGGAGGCGTCGGGTAAGAATTTTTCCAAATACCATCCCGTGGGTTTCTAGTAGTGATATGGGGCGGAGGTTGGCGATGGAGTGTATGTTTGTGCCTGTCTTAGAAATGAAAATCATAACCGCCGATTTGAATGCGATTTGAATGCGTCAGGGCAAGAGCGGCACTGAAAATTTTGCTAAATTTGATATGATTATATCAGGGACGTTAGCAAGCATAGGCTTTGAAATTTGGGTTCTGCTCTGAGTTTTATTACGCATTAGGGAGATTGCGCACTTTACCTCCGAGGCAGTCACCTTGGCTGCACAGCCTCCCTCGGGGAGACGGAATACGCGGGCGTGGGAGAGAGGGGAGGTGGTGGCGTGTCGGATCATGTCTCATTACGAAGTATTCAAAGTCTTGATCAAAATCCTGATTTTCCACGGGGGAAATAGGATTGTCTGCCAGTGTTGACGTAAGGCTAGTTCTTTGTCTTCGATATCGTGGTATTTTGTGTCATTCGTGTTTGTAATGTAAGGTGTGTATTGTGTCTTGCTACCTCCCGAGAGCTTTCTAACCGACCGCCAGTATGTCACCGGGTCGGTAGTGAGATCCATGAGGTTAATTTGTTTTTGCCAGCTCAGGGCTGCTTGTTTAGTGTAGTGTTCGCGTAAAATTTGTCTAATTTGATAGAGCCGTCGAGTGTGGTGGGGACAGTATCCGTGTTGTGTCATGTGTTCATGTATATGTCTGGCTTGAATGAGGAGACGGTGTATTCTGTAGTTTATTGGTGGGTGAATGAGTGATCTGTGTGCTATCTTTGGGATGGTAAGGTTGGCTGCCCTGGTTATAGCTTGTGTGTGTGTGTAATGGCAAGGTCGATGTCTGCCTTCTCTGCTCCCTCCAGGTCAAGTGGTCGGTTTTGTTGGAGGTGATATGTGTACCTGCCCCAGTGAGCATACATATACACAAACATCAAAGGAATAGGAGTTCCGTGCTAAGGGGTGACCATAGCCTTGAGAGCTTCCTGGAGACACGGCACATGGCGAGCATATGAGTCTCTTAAGGGGACACTTTATATGCTGGTTACAAGTAGTAGTAATATAAATAAAAACATTAATAACAATAAAAATGACAACGATTGTGACAATAACAGCAGCAGTTGCATCGTCATCATTATCGTCGTTATTACCATCACTGTCAGTATTCTCGCTCTTACCAATATTATTATCACCATCGTCACTATCACAGTTCACGCCATCATCCTCAACATCATTATTATCATCATCATTATTATTATTATCATCATCATTATTATTATCAACATCATCATCATTATTATTATCATCATCATCACCACCATCATTTATTTATTTGTTTATTTTAATTTTATTTTGTTTTATTTATTGGTCTGTAGAGGTAGGACGGGAGAGGACAGAAGATAGGGGTGAATGGAGAAGGGTTGTGTATAGATGAGGCTGTGATGCATGAGGGGGAGTGGGTGGGGGATGGGGGGTGAGGAAGTATGTATGAGAAAAAAATTGACGCAGCCCGAAGGGATTTCTCCCCGTCTTCTCCTTTCCTGCATGAGGGGACGGAGAGGGGGGGGGTCGCCGAATTTATGAAGCGGCCTTGCTGTGGATGTGCTGTGTCTTGCGACACTGCTTCTGACCCAGGGCAGTGGACAGGATGCAGGGATGACCCGTCATCCAGGAGGTGCCAAGATAGGAGGGAGGGAGGAAGGTGGAGGGGAGTGGAATATATGGGAAATGAAATGGGTGGGAGTGATTTCTATGCCTTTTTCTTTTTGGTTACCCCCCCGTGTGAGAGGAAAAAAGCCTTTGGTATATGTATGTATGTATTTATTGGTTATTCTTATTTGTTCATTTTGATTAATTCATTAATCGATCTATTTATTCGTTTATTCATTTATGCATTTATTAGTTTATTTTGTAACTTCTGTTCAAAATTTATAATAATGGATTATTATTTTTTTATTTTGGGTTATTATTCTTTATTGGTTTTCAGAACTGCTCACCTCTCCTGATACGCACATGTATGCATACACAATCGTGCTCACACACACACACGCACACACACATACACACACACACACACACACACACACACACACACACACACACACACACACACACAGACGCTTTGGTAAATCCTATGTTGCAAATCATTACTGGCAGCCTAATTGCAATAGTTTTGTTTCTCTTGTTTAAACAAGAATTTTTTTTTATAAATTTTCCTTCAAGCTTTGAAAAAGATATAATTTCAGGCAAAATTGAAACATGCACCGCCAGATTAATTGTACTAGAATGAGTTTTCAATCAAAATAGATAAATAATTAGATAAATTGATACTAGTATAACCTTTCAGTAAAAATAGATGAGTAAATAGATTAATAAGTAAATTAGTACAAATAAATTAAAAGAAAATAATTAAAAGATAGACAATGATTTGGAAGCAAATAGGCCAGCGTCTTCATGAGGCACCTGTTGATTCGCCAACTTTGGGCGGAAAGAAACAAATTGTCCTTTTTCCTCACCAACAGCTGAAGGGCGATGACCTATAAAAGCACATTTTATTGGGCGCCAAGTGGCCCCGCACGCCAGGCGGACCTTAGTAACTTATTGTCGCCTCTCGTGGACGGGTCGGGAACATGTCCATTTTTTTTTTTTTTTTTCTTACATTCGGAGGGACGATGTTATATTACATTAGGAAGACCCGAGATGTAATTGTTTTCTCTCTTTCTCACTCTATCTATCTATCTGTCTCGCTCTCTCTCTCTCTCTCTATATATATATATATATATATATTGTCAGTGTATTTGGGCAGGAGTTTTTCTCTAATGCATGTTTCATTAAAAGTGATGGCTAGTTGTGCATTAATAATTTTCTTAATGGTATTTTCCATATACCTTATTAAGGATTTGTTTTCCTTAGGAAGGAAATTTATGACTTGGCTGTATGTAGTCATATTAGCTAGATCGCGATTTCGGGTTCAAGACCCTTCTTCAGTAGCTATAGGGATAAGAATTAATCCGAAGATTCTAGTAAAGATCTAAGTTTTATACTAGAGTTACTATACTTGCTAATCACTGGGGGAGGTCACCTGGTATTACGGGCAGGGACGAAATGTCACGTGCGCTAGGGAGCCTCCGGGTTTGTGTTGTGGCGGAATGTGGCGTTTTGTCTACGAGACAAAACGCCACATTCCGCCACAACACAAACCCGGAGGCTCCCTAGCGCACGTGACATTTCGTCCCTGCCCGTAATACCAGGTGACCTCCCCAGTGATTAGCAAGTATAGTAACTCTAGTATAAAACTTAGATCTTTACTAGAATCTTCGGATTAATTCTTCAGTCTTGCTTTGCACTCGGGCGTCTGTATTTTGGCCAGGAAGTCCCTCCAGGCAACTATACTTGATCAATTTCATTATGAGCAGATGCTCGCGATCAAGTTAAGCACCACTCGCGGTCCCATCCTCCTCTGTACCCTCTACCGCCCTCCCCGTATCCCCTTCCTCCCCTTTGTTGACATTGCCAAGGTGATGTCATACAAAATCCCAACCTTCTTCATTGGCGATTTCAACTGCAGTCATGCTGCTTGGAGCCCTGGAACGCACAACAGCAGCTCAGTGAGTCGGCAACTACACTCTCTTACTATACTTCACCGGCTGAAGTTCCTAGGTCCGGACTTTCCCACATTCATAGGTCATGGATTGCAGGGTAAGCCCGACCTGGTGTTCTCCAACAGCCGAGCTTTCTTCCTCAACTCCACTATCTCACCCGGTGCCCCCACCCTCTCAGACCACATACCCTTAATCCTTCGCATCTCCACCTCACCCATCCTTATCCCCAGTGAGCCTCGGTTACGTTACAGTCAGGCCGACTGGGAAGGCTTCAAAAACACTCTCACGACATACACCAACACAAACATGGACAACACTCCACAAGCGGCGATAGAGCAGGAATGGCGCTCACTTACAAAGTTTGTCAAAAACGCTGTAAAAAAGCACATTCCTAGAACAAAGCACCGAAAGATTGCCACGTTCACCGCTTCTATGCGCACTAACAGACTACGCATTGCACTACAAAACAGATCTACAGATCTATTACAAGCACCCCTAGAGGCCCGTGTAGCCATCCTAAGAGACATGCACTGGCTACAGAGTAGCCTGAGGAAGTCCCTCTACATCGATTCACATCGAGAAGAGGAGCAACTGATGGCCTCGCTCTCCGGCGCCTGTGAGAAGGACCCTTCCAAGTTCTGGAGGACCCTCAAACGTGAGCTGGAGGAGTGCTCTGTGCCACCACCCAAGGTCATCAACCATCTTAACCACTCTGCACACTTCCCCCAACACCAAGCTGACCTTCTGGCGTCAGCATGGAGTGAGGTCTTTAAGCCCCATCCTGTGCAAGGACCACATTGCTTTAGCACCTTGCACAGTGTTAACTCATTCATGAACAGCTGTAGTGACCTCATTCCCGACGAGACTGTTGATCTCTCTCAGTTAGATGAAGATGATCCCCTTATCTGCCCCATCGTTTTGGAGGAGGTAAAGGGGGTTATCTCGGCACTAAAACTAAAATCCCCTGGCCCTTCAGGCATCGATGCACACATACTCAAACGTATGCCAGACAACATAATCTCACACATGACGACACTATATAACAGCTCACTAGCCTCTGGGTACTTCCCACAACTATTCAAGGCCTCCCATACCATCCTCATTCCTAAACCCCAGAAACCCGCCTCCGCCCCCCTTTCATATCGGCCCATCTCCCTTCTGGAGTACTTTGGAAAGGTGTTCGAGCACGTCTTAAGCCGCCGCCTGACCGTGTACCTAGAGACGGAGAATGTGCTGAGGGACTGCCAGTTTGGTTTTCGGCCGGGGCGCGGTGCAGAAGACGTAATATCCATAATCACTCAATGGGTTCAAAGACCGCCAGACGGTCGCCCTGGTAAGGCCATTTTGGTTTGTAAGGATGTGGAGAAGGCATTCGATGCTGTCTGGCACGAAGGCCTGAAGTACAAATTGTACCACAACTTCGACTTTGCCCTGCCGTTCACAAGGTTGCTCTGCAACTACCTGGACGACAGGTCAATTAGAATAAAGTGGCGGGGCTGTCTGTCCCAACCTTTTGTGCCGAAGGCTGGAGTGCCGCAGGGGTCAGTCCTTGCCCCCACTCTGTACAATCTATATACGAATGACCTGCCAGAGCCGGCTTATCCTCGCAACCAGGCTCTAACTCTTTCGTATGCGGACGACACTAACCACATAAGCAGACACAAAACGCTGCAGGGAGCGTTACACGTAATGCAAAACATCCTAGACGGGGCACACGCGTGGGAGCAACAGTGGCGCATTAAGACCAACGCGTCGAAATGCAATGCTGTACACTTCCGCTGCAAACGAACCAACAGAACAATCACAAACACTCCTCTTAAAATAAACAACACAAACATCCCAGCGAAGGACCATACCCGTGTGCTGGGTAGCACACTTGATAGTGGCCTTACCTGGACCCCACACTTCCGCAAGCAGGGAGCGAAGGCTAGGGCTGTGCTGGGTAAGCTCAGACGCTTCAAAACTGCAACACTGAGAACCAAACGTCGATTGTACCTAGCCCTCGTCAGACCGATTCTGTGCCAGTCCCCGGGACTAAGCCAGCTGACATGTGCCACCAATAACTACGAGCATCAGAAGGTTCAGAATGCCGCTGTCCAGTTCATCACGGGCTCGCGATGGAGCGACTTCAGAACCACTGAGTCTCTACACCAAATTTCCAACATCCGTCCACTCAACCAACACAAACACAAACTTCACTCAAGACACCTAGAAAAACTGCACGCCAAACACAAACATCTGATACAACATATTACACCTAGACCACACCGTACAGACTATCTGTCAGCTGCGCCCGTCCCACGTGCGGTGTACACGATAAAACGTGTATAACCGCACCAACAAGTAACACACCCCTTCACCAGCTTGACTGGTGATAACCGCAATAATAATAATGGTAATGGTAATAATAATGATAATAATAATAATAATAATATCGTTACTCAAACCTGACCTGGGGTAAAACAGGAATCCTCATGCCTTACCTGGGGCTAATCAGGAACGCCCTCTAAACGCGGGAAGTGAAATCTACTCACTAACCGTA
>NC_134786.1:65832601-65895101 GCF_046742065.1 Oratosquilla oratoria
GTGTACGTGTAATATTACATGACATGTATATATATATACATATATATATATGTGTGTGTGTGTGTGTGTGTGTGTGTGTGTGTGTATAACAAAATCGCTATTACAGTTTCACATATCCTTATTACCAAATTCCAAGGCGCCGCCATAACAGAAAATTTCTAGAAAATCTTTGCCAACTGTAAATGCATATACTAGTCTATTTATAAAGTGGCTGGACATTTTCTAAATTTCGGAAATTTTTGTGTCGAGTACTGAAGAGTTGCCAATTTTAGAAACTTCCCTTAGGGAGACGAATTATCTTTTGGTGACAGTTTGCCGCTTCAGGGTTGTCGTCCACCTCGCCCGATGGCCCTTGTGATGTTCTCTCTCTCTCTCTCTCTCTCTCTCTCTCTCTCTCTCTCTCTCTCTCTCTCTCTCTCTCTCTCTCTCTCTCTCTCTCTCTCTCTCTCTCTCTCTCTCTCTCTCTCTCTCTCTCTCTCTCTCTCTCTCTCTTTCTTTCTCTCTCTCTCTCTCCCTCCCTCCCAGGACCACACATCTTTCATTGCCATAGTGACACTACACAGTTTCTCTTTCTCTGTCTCTCGATGTATATACTCTCGAATGTTTCTTTTCCTTTCCCATAGATAGATATGGTTATAAGTACCGATGTAGGTATTGATATAGATACGAAACAAGATGTATAGGTATAGATACACATCTCTCTCCAGTACGTGTGACATGGGAAATTCTATCTTAGTTTCGAATTGATTAGCGTATTACAACCTATCCAGCCGTATTGTGAACATTTTCTACTTCGATATGGAACGAAAGAAAAGACTCGAAGTGTTTGGTAGTATACAGACACCTGAGTTCGAAGTATACATACATTCACACTGTGCTGTAGACATTTTCCCACCTCGATGAGGAACCTCAAATAAGACTCAAAGTTCAACTTGAGTTCGGGGTGTTCATACAGCCTATCACTCTGTGCTGTGGACGTTTTCCCACCTCGATGAGGAACCTCAAATAAGACTCGAAGTTCAGCTTGAGATCGAGGTGCCCATACATCCTATTACACTGTGCTATGGACATTATCCCACTTCGACAAGGAACCTCAAGGATGACTGAAGTGTGAACAGGTGCCCCCACTCCTTATTTCTTCCCCTTTCGTATTTCTTCATAGGAGGTGAACAAATATCCTACCGCATACGGACAAGATTTCCTCCTTATCCTTTCCTGAGCTCCAACCCCCCCCCCTTTTTATTTATTTATTTATCTATTTATTTATTTATTTTTATTTCTTGTCCTCAAATATGCGTACCACGACTGTGTACTTGGCACAGCTGCGATAAGCAAGACGTCGTACTAATAAAGGCTCCGTCTTCATTCGTGGTGTTTCTTTTGAGAGCCTCCAGGTCTCCATGTAGCATAAAGAAGAATAAGACGAGCTCTCCTACCCATCGTTCTCCTCCCCCCTTGTCGGTAACTTCGTCACCAAACTGCAAAACCCAATCAGTGGTGCAGTAATAGAATTGGTCCCATTTCAAAACAACGAATGAGATTCGGATATGTGTACTCTGCAGGTTTCCTCCAATTTGTGAGTGGGAAATATGTATATTTTTACAAATCAGTCTTGAGACACCTTCTGGTTTGACTCTATAAATGCAATTTTGAATTTCGGTGCTGAGGTTTTAGTATATGTTTTCCTGAAGTGATTCTTGCAACACACACACACACACACACTTATGTATATATATATATATATATATATATATATATATATATATATATATATATATATATATATATATATATATGCATTTGTGTGTGTATGGAAATATGCTCTACCAGGTCGTTCCTTTTAACGGTCAATGGATTTATACAACGGTATAGTCCTTCCTTAGTAAGAAGCAAGAACTCATGCAAGGGTTCGAATCGCAATGGTAGAGCATATTTCCATTTCTCATAACGACTCTCAAATATATATATATATATATATATATATATATATATATATATACACACATATATATATATATGTGTGTGTGTGTGTGTGTGGTGCAACATTTTGTGTCAGTTTGTTTACATAAAAACACAACCATTGGGTTCAACGCTCCTTCCTCTTCCTTCTTTGTTACCATTTCTGCACCTGACCTTGTCATAGGCCAAAAGGTCTCCTGTCAATGTAATATTTGCCAGTGTAAATCATCATAATTTTTTATTGAACAGAAATTTGTTCAATATCCTTTGAGAAGCAAACTTTGTTACAAAATGCTCAAATTGTTTTCTTCTTGCCCATACTCAGCGATAGATATTATTACAATCATTATCATTAATTATCATTATTATTACCATTATTATTATCATTATAATTATTATCACTACCAAATACTACTATTAACCCATTCAACTCCGATGACAAGATGTCTTGTCATTTGGTCAAATAAAACAAAAAATCATAAAACACCAAAATGTTTGATCAAACACCAGAAAAATATGACGTCAATCCTCGCTTCGCTCGCAGCGAAGCGAGGACTGACGTCATATTTTTCTGGTGTTTGATCAAACATTTTGGTGTTTTATGATTTTTTGTTTTATTTGACCAAATGACAAGACATCTTGTCATCGGAGTTGAATGGGTTAATGCTATTGCTACTAATACTATTACTACTGTTACTACTACTACTACTACTACTACCACTACTGCTACTACAACTCCTGCTACTAACTACTACTACTACTAAACAACAACTACTATTACTGGTACTACTACTGCTACAGCTGTTAAACTACTACTAAGCCCCCATCCACCACCACCTTCCACTGTGTGTAACCCAGCAAGCATGTCTCTCCTGTGCGCAGGCAACTTCACCTGCCTCGAGATCATCTTCACCTTCAAGCGACGCCTCGGGTATTACCTCTTCCACACGTACATCCCGACCTGCCTCATCGTCATCATGTCCTGGATCTCCTTCTGGATACGACCCGAGGCTGTCCCAGCCCGTGTGACCTTGGGCGTGACCTCGCTGTTGACCTTGTCCACGCAGCACGCGAATTCGCAAAAATCCCTGCCGCCCGTTTCCTATATTAAGGTGAGTGTTTTTTTTCAGTGGTTCTTTGTTTTTCTTCGTGTCGAAATGTGAAGCAGATATCAATCTACAATTTTTTTATGTTTTTATGAATGAGAATGCTCATGTCTGGTCAGTGGTTGATATAGACAGACAATATTTGTAATGTGGACTCGTCTTTATGATGAAGATAATTCACCTCAATAGACAAACCATCATCCAAAGAAATAAGACACCACTAAAAAGCATGGACACGTTATCAAAGCACAATAGGTGCAGGAAAACATACTCCAATTCTTCAAGAAAAAAAAAATAATCTGTTCATTTAGGTCCTAACAACAACACGAGTTACTCGTCTCTCTCTCTCTCTCTCTCTCTCTCTCTCTCTCTCTCTCTCTCTCTCTCTCTCTCTCTCTTCACTTTTTATTTCTTATATTTTCCCCTTTCCTGACCGCCCGAGTCTTTTTCATTCCCTTTCTTTACCTTTCTACATTCAATTTCCCATTCCTGCCTTGTTCCTCTCTCCCCCACCTTTCCTCTACTCAGCATCTCCTTTCCCACTACATCCATTTTTTCTTCGTTTTTTCTTTCTTTCTCTTGTTGACTCAATTTCCCTTTTTTCTCGTCCCCCCACTTTCCAAAACAAAAACAAAACAAAAATACTCCTTTCAGACCATTCCACTTTCTTTTATCCACTACAATACCCTCATCCCGTTTTCTTTATCAAAGATCACACTGCTCTTGGGCTCGTTTCACATGTATTGACTTTTCGCCGTGCGCCGTCCACGACACGACGTCGTGCTCTCAAATAACTACGGGCGTATATGGTCGCTTTCACACGTGGTCGTGACGTGTGAAAGCGTCTATAGACACCCAGGGTTATTTGAGGGCACGACGTCGTGTCGTGGACGACGCACGGCGAAAAGTCGATACGTGTGAAACGAGTCTTGCTGTATCTCGTAACCCCTCCAAATCTACTGCGCTTTCTTTAACTATATATTCTTTCTCCCAAATCCAAAACATCATTTATATGCCAAGTACACGTTCATAACAATTTTCAATTAACAAAACCGTTTACAATTCAAAAAACACCACTTTAGGTCGATTTCTTAGGCGCACCTGTTTGCTCTTTTTGCATTGAAGCTATGCATATTAATGATAAGACATGGTGACAATGTTGAGGAAGGTGGAAGAAGACACAGGTCTAGTTCTGATTTTATTCCTGACCGGTTTCGCTTTGAGCTTCTTCAATGTTGATGAAGGTGGAAGAAGACACGGTTCTAGTTCTGAGTTTATTCCTGACCGGTTTCGCTTTGAGCTTCTTCAGAGGTATTATACTCTTGTTCAGAGCTGACGGTCAGGAATAAACTCGGGACTAGACCCGCGTCTTCCTCTTCCATCTTCCTCTGTGCATATTAAACTCTTAATGTTTCGGAGGACCTGGAGACGTTTTCTATAAACGTTTTCAGTGTTTTCAGTTTCTTAGGAAAGATGACCAATAATAGTTCAATTTAACGTCGCGAACTTCCCCAATCAGGAGACTAGGGCGGTGCCCGCCACAGGGGGACTTTGTACCTTTGGTCCAACTCGCTAGCGGCAGGGTTCGAGCATCCGGAATGATTAATAACTAAACTCTGAAGTAACATAGCGTCTCCTATGTGGCCACATTAAGAATGTTATCATTGATTTGTATATAACAAGTAAATCCGAAGGAGTACATGTACTATAAGCTACAGTATTTGTATAACACTGATACATGTGTACTCTATGTATACTTTATGTATGTATACATGAGTGGAAGGAGGAGTAAGGATGGAATCAGGACCAAGCAAATACGATTACTAGTAAAAAAGAGAAATACTGAAATGATGAGTAAACAAACAAATAAATAGATAAGCAAACAAACAAAAAACAGATAAATAATATAAAAATAAAACAGGGAAAGGGGGCGAGCGTTCGTTTATCTTCCCAAAACACGCATGTAATTACCATGGTTAGAGGCCGGAAAATATAACTGATGCAAACGCAGTTATTGAGATGTTTACCCCAGGCTGGAGCTGCAATCACCGAATATTTCTCTCTCTCTCTTTCTCTCTCTCTCCCCCCCCCCTCTCTCTCTCTCTCTCTCTCTCTCTCTCTCTCTCTCTCTCTCTCTCTCTCTTTCTCCCCCCCTCTCTCTATCTCTCTCTCTCTCTCTCTCTCTCTCTTGGAGAAAAAAGTTAACACCGCTCATTAGCTTACTAAAAAGGGGAACATTTAATTCTCTGTTCCATCATGGGGATGGAAAGAATCTCTTGGAACTGTGTAGACTTGCAGAGAGAGGAAAAAAATAAGTTGCTGGCGGGAAAAAATGTGTCTGTATAAACTTTTTTTTATACTAGGACGCGTTGTTACGCAGAGACTAGTTAGTTAGCTAGATGCTTAATTGGCTCCTCTGGGTGAATAGCCAACAATTCGGAAATTGAATACAATCACAAAATACAATCAGACTCTCTCCTCTGGGCCACAATGTAACACTCAAAAAAGGTATTTTTGTGAAACGCGTGTGTAAAATGCATTGTAAAAAATGCTCAGTTTCCTAAATACGTTTTCACAATTCCGCTCCATTACTACTCTGAGGATCCGTTTCTAGGATCATAGAGATGCGTAGATGCTTCTAATTTTTATTCAAAGATGTTTAAGTCCCGGTTATTACTATATAACTAGATTTGGAAAACGTACACGGATAACGATAAATTAACAGGAGAGGTGAAAATGTCCTGGTCAAAATATCCTAGCCTAAATTTCTTGTGAAAAAGTAGTCTATTCTTGACGAGTAAATTAAGGGAAATTACCCAGAGAAAGACCAAAATGTCCAGATATGTGTATATATATATATATATATATATATATATATATATATATATATATATATATATATATATATATATATATATATATATATACATATATATTAAGGTAAATTACCCAGAGAAAGACCAAAATGTCCAGATATGTATATATATATATATATATATATATATATATATACATATATATATATATATATATATACATATATATATATATATATATATATATATATATATATATATATATATATATATATATTACTTTTTTTACGGTAAATTAATTGGAGAGAGGTTAAAATGTCCTGGCCAAATTGTCTTATTGTGGAAAAATAGCTTAGACTTGACGGATACATAGGAAAAATGCCAAAATGCAGTGGTTAAAATGTCCTGACCAAAATATCCCATTGAAAAAAAATGGCTAGGCATGACGTGTCAAAATGTTCTCTAGAAATGAAAGGTTGAAACGTCCTGTTTACTAATCAACTCTTGACTGATGACCTGAGTCCAGAGATTAATCACAACGTTGTTATCCTTTATCACCAAAGTACCAACATTTGTAATGAACAATTGACCATGTTTTCATGACCTGTTTCCATCAACGGAAGAAATATTGGACTGTTGTCTGTGATGTAAAGTGGGGAACTATTTCTGTGCCATTAGTTTCTGTATTTTTTTTTATTTTTCCTATTTTTCATAAAGCGTGTGGATTTCGCTATGATCGTTAACTAAGGATAATTTTTTGTTTTTGGTCTTTGAGAAATCCCCAATAAGTTAAAAGGAATAGACAATAGTTAGTGAGCGCTGAAACATTTGGTTGTTTGAGAAGATTAGATGAATTTATGGATAGTGATGACAGGTGGTAAAGAACATATAACTGCCTAGTGCAGGTCTTATGGTCTCTTGCAGTCTCCTTCATTTTTGTGTTCTTATTTACATATTACTGAATTTTTTGCCTTGTTTGCTGACACTGCGGGTCATCGCGTCTTGTCTCCACTCACCCAAAATCCCATGATGTGGCGATTTCCAAAAGAGAGGAGTGATTTGTCCCTAGATGGGGACGGAGGACATTTGTCCCTAGATGGGGGAAGGGGGAGGACATTTGTCCCAATATAGGGCAGAGGGGAAGACATTTCTCCTTAGATTGGGGGGGGGCATGTGTCCTTAGATGGGGGAGGTGAAGGACATTTGTCCCTAGATGGTGGGGAGGTGGAGGACATTTGTCCCTAGATAGGGGAAAGTGGGAGGACATTTGTCCCTATGCGAGGGGGAAAGGGGGCCATTTGTCTCCAGATGGGGAAGGAGGATGACATTTGTCCCTAGATAGGGGAAATGAGGAAGGATATATGTCCCTAGATAAGGAGGAGGGAGAGGGCATTTGTCCCTAGACGGGGAGAAGAGGTGGACATTTGTCCCTTCATGGGGGAAAGCGGAAGGATATTTGTCCCTAGATGGAGACAGGGGGAGGGCATTTGTCCCTAGACCGGGGGGGGAGGGGTAATGAGGACACTTGTCCCTAGACGGGAGGAAGGTGGGAGGACATTTGTCCCTAGATGGGGAAGGGGAGGTCATTTGTCCCTAGATAAGGGGAAAGGAGAGGGTATCCCCCACATCATCATAAATGTACCAATCTGCGCCTCCTGTTTTATGTAGAAATGCCTTACTAAGGACCCTACTACTAAGACCACAGCCTTATTATTCTCTAATTTCCCGTGCGTATGCCTTCTCCCCAACCCCCCGGGGTACTAATCGCATAATTCCTATCCCGCCAATGCTTTAGGGACGTGAATGACACCCCACGGACCAGAGTCACACCTTTTTTTTTTTTTACTGAAGACTACTCTCCATTCAACGAAGAATGCTGATTACTTTTGATTTTTCCCATCCTCTCTGTTACTCGTATTTAGAAACATCTTTTACAGCTTCTTTGACTATTTCTTCGATATGATATTGTCCTCAAGGATAGAAACGCAGGTTCTCGAGACCTCTGGAACCTTCGTGCATTGTAATGAAAGCCCTGCACTTCTATAATATCCTCAAGACCGCTGGAATCTACATGATGTTCCTAAAGTCTCCTATGATGTGGAGATTTCCAAAAGAGATGAGTGATTTTTTCTCTAGGATGGGGTGGAGGGCTTTTGTCCCTAGACGGGGGTGGAGGACATTTGTCCCTGGATGGGGATGGGGGACATTTGTCCCTGCATGGGGATGGAGGACATTTGTCCCTAGATTGGGGTGGGGGACATTTGTTCCTGGAAGGGGGTAGAGGACATTTGTCCCTAGATGGGACACATAGGCGCTACCTCAGGTGTCCCGTATCTTTTAACGTTTATTGAGTACACCCCGTTAAACATATCCCCAGAAAATGATGTCGTCGAGGGGGCTAAGGTCTGGTGAACAAGGAGGCCATTCCACGAAACCAAATTAGTTGTGAATAATGATATTTCCTATGTGTCCAGACTTTAAGGACAATCTGTACACATGTAGTTTAGGACCCCTTCCAGTCTCTATCTCTTTCTCTTCACCCCCAGGCCATAGACGTGTTCATGTCTTCATGCACTGTATTCGTCTTCTTCTCGTTGATGGAGTACGCGCTCGTGAACGTCGTCCTCGGCGATGTCACTGAAGAAACAGAGAAGAGGAAGCGGCCCAGAACCCTCCTTCAGATCACCAGCCACCAGGAGGTATGTCTGGGGTTAACCTCAAGGGACGGAGTTGAAATGGGAAGGGTAGGGATCTCCAGAAGAAGGTAACAGTCTGTTCTTCTATCAGACTGTTTCACGAGGAATGGAGGGTGGAGGGTGTAAGGTGGAGGAGGTACTGTCATCTCCGCATATAAAACCACTCCATCACCTCCACATTTCACTTTGACGACACCCCTGCCCTCTTACATGATACACCCCCCTCCCCCTCAGTCCCCCTCCCCCCCAAAAAAAAAAAATCATTTACACCATATGCCACCTCCCCCCCACACTTTCCCTCCCTCCCCGCCTGCCTTGTTCCCCTTCTTTGACCCTTCTGCTGTTACTTCTCCTGGCTCGATCTTCTTCGATACACACACCCGTCCTCCCCTATCACCAACAGGAAGCTCCGAAGAAGCTCTCCGCGCCAGAGTGTCTGGGACTGAGTCTGGCCAATCCGGTCGACGATTCCCCGGTCCGGTCTATCCGGTCTGGTGGAGGAGCGAGTCAGACCACCACACCCACGGTCACCCATCGTAGCACGTCGTCGCTCTCCCATAGGAACACGCCACCCAGTCTCACCCATCGGGTGAACCATACCCGGGCGGTCGCGGAGAAACGGGCCAACGGACGCAAGCTCACCTGTCCTCCCTCTGAAGTAAGCTGATGTTGATTGGATAAACTGTTCTTCATATTATAATCTACATATCTGTATACCAATAGTCTTTTTTCCACCTCATAAGGGAGGTAGCCAGCCAAGGCATGCATCCACTCCCATCCATCCTACTTCCATCGGTCATCCATTTCTTTCCCTTTTATCTTAGCTCCTCGTGGATGAAGGGTCATCCCTATGTCCCGCCCACTGCCCGGGTCAGAAGCAATGCAGCAAGGCACAGCACATCCACAGCAGAGCCAACTGCTTCATTTACACAACGACCCTTCCTCCTCGTCCCCTCACCGTCATTCTTTAAGACATAATAGTAATAAGATAATAATAATAATCATGATAATCATCAGCATAGTAATCAGAACCAGCAGCTACCAGGCCTCGATCCCGGGCTCTGGCGAATAGAAGTCCAGTCTGCTACCATCTTGTCATGCAAAACATATAACGGGAATCGAACCGGTTACGTACTGTAGGCTAGGAAGCTATTCTAGGTTCCGATCCTGTTCACTCTGCAGGGAAGATGGTAGCAGACTGGACTCGTAACTATGAGGTCCTAGGATCGAGGTTCCGTGATTACTGGATTTGAGTATTTGAAGGACATCAATGCAACTAACGATGTGTTCAATGATAGTAATGCATGTTTTCTCCACTCCCACCTCAGTGCTCTTCCAGTGTAATAGGCAAAAAATTAATGAATAACTAAATAGCCTAACTTAGTCTAAAATAACCTAACCAAACCCAGCCCAAACCAGTCAAGTCTAACATAATATGACACAACATAACAACGTAACATAACATAATGTAACATTACATAAAATGAAACACCAAGAGAGGACGGAAACTTTATTGATACGACGTTTCGCTTGTTAAAGCTTTATCAAATACATAACATAGCATAACAACATGATATAACATGAAATGATATAACAACATAATAAAACAGCAAAAAACAGAACATTACAACATATACATACATATACCAAAGGCTTTTTCACCCTTACAAGGGAGGTAGCCAAAAAACAAAGGCATAAAATCCACTCCCACCCATTCCATCCCCACATACTCCAGTTCCATTCAACGCCCTCCCTCCCTCCCTCCCTCCCCCCCTCCCTCTTATCTTGGCTCCTTCTGGATGACGAGTCATACCTGCATCTCGCCACTGTGTCGCAAGACACAGCACATCCACAGCAAGGCCGTTTCATTAAATCGGCGACCCCTCCCCTCTCTGTCCCCTCATGCAGAAATAGAGAAGACGGGGAGAAATCCCTTCGGGCTGCGTCAATTTATTTTTCACGCATACTCCCTCACCCTTCATCCCACACCCACTCCCTTTCCTGTATCACAGCATCATCCATACACAACCATTCTCCATTCATCCCTATTTTCTGCCTTCTCCCTTCTTCCCTCAACAGACATTCCCCTCTTTCCCAATGCCCCTTTTACCCCATCCGTCCATCTCATCCTTGGTCATCCCCTCATGTTCACTCCTACCTCTGCCTTATACACCTCTTTTACTAATCTTTCTTCGCTCATTCTTTCCATGTGTCGAAACCAAATATAACAATATGAAATAATATAACAACGTAGAGCATAGTATAACATAACTATGACATACCCGAAGTCACTCGATGCGATATTTTGGACCCTCTGAGCATGCACTGTAGATCGCATTCCACTTTTGCCTGATGTTCCGTTTCTGCCTGCTAGTAGGACTAGTAGGCACCCTCACCTCTTCTGCCCTGCTGTCTTAATAAAATGACCTTGCCCGCATCACCCTTGTTAAAACCCTTGACTCATTTGAACGCCTCTGTTAGATCACCCTGCACTCTTCGTCTTTTCAGGAAATTTCAGTTACAGCTTTTTGATATGTTTTCGAGATTGTGCAAGATTAATCTTTGATATTCATGTAATATTTATTTCACATATATACTCTTTCCAAAAAAATTCTAAACGAACAATTATAAAACCTTTATGAAGGAAATAGATGTGCATATAGTAAAATATTAAAAAAAACTTTCTCGTTTGAATTCAGAATAAACAGGAAACTGAAACTTCTTTACAATGCGAAATAGATACATAGTCTTATTTTCATGAACAAAATATAATAATTTGAACACGTTCATTCCCATTTGAACTAGATTTCCCTAACAACGCGACGTCGTGACGGGAAGTAAATGGAAGTTTGTAATATATTCATTAAAACACAACTTGTTATGAAATGTTTATACACAAAGAAAGTTGTATGTTATTCCTGTGTTTGGTTAGATATGAAGTGAATAAATGGATATATATATGAAGGAGAGTTGTTATTTTGTAAGCGTACACTGATCTCGTGTTGTAATGAAAACAAGTCGGATTCGAGCGCGATGGAGTTGGTGCAAAATTACTCTTGGCTGCAAGACTGCGTCAATATATATATATATATATATATATATATATATATATATATATATATATATATATATATATCTATATATATATATATATATAGATAGATAGATATAGCTATATACACATGTATGCAGATAGATAAGATCAATAGATAGATCAATATATCGAATTTTTTTCCACGCAAATCTTGCGTCATCTCCACATATCACTTCCGCACTAAAATAGATAAAAGTAATCATTAAGTAAATAAATAAAGAAGTAAATAATTAAATAGAAAAAATATATGTACATATATAGATAGATAAATAGATAGGTATAAATTTATTTAGATATATATACCTTTAACTTTGTTCTTCTGGTTTTCAAAGAAAAACGAAATCCCGTCGTTGATTCTAGAGCACTTTGCCTTCTTAGTATTGCAGTATTCCAGCGTCGAAGACGGCTGACCTCAACGTGTTGCCATAACCTAATCTCTTTATTCCATGCAGCTGGAAGCCATCACCACCATCGCTTCCCCCGTCTCCTCCCCCGTGGCTTCCCCCCTGAACGGGATCTCCCCCGTCGAAGCCGTCGACGTCGTTCAGCCCCCCGCTGCCTCTTCGGCCGTTTCCGCCCCCTCCACCTCTTCGGCTGCCTCTTCCTCCACTTCATGCCCGGCCCATGTCGTCACCCACGCCCCTTTGTACACCCCCGCTTCCCAGCCCCTCCACCCTCATCTCACCCACACCCAGCACCACCTCACCTCTTCCCCACACTACACACTTGGGGGGCATATCACCCCCCCACAACACGGGGTGGCTTTCAACCTACCACCTCCGCCCCCTCCCCCTCCGATGGGGGGTGGTGGGATTAGCGCCAAAGTTCACCAGGTAGGTGGTTCGAATGCGGGGAGAGAGTCCCCCGCGTGTTGGTTCGTGTGGTAGATTCCCATCTAGGATGTAGTAGGTCGCCTTTGGGAAGAAGGCTCCCTACTTGCTAAAACATTATCACACTGGGTCATTTTTCCTCCGACTGTTGGAGCAGAGGTGCAGCCCGCATATTTCGGGAAGAAATCTGTAAATAATTTTCCTCCATTATATCAAATGACATTCTATGTAAATTGTTGAGAAAACAAAACACTATACCATAGTGATTTTACTGTGTCAAAAGTGCTGGAGGTGGGCGGTTCCTTCGATTAATCGGAGGTTGGAGGAAAAATATCCCAGTGTGATTAACCCCCTAAGGCCCGGAGCAGACGAGCGACTCTGTGGCGCCACATGGCCGCGTCGGTGTGTGGCGGGGATGTGGATTCCCATAAGCTTCCGTTGTTTAGAAGCGAAACCGCGCACACGGACGTCTTATGATAAAACTCACTTATACCGTTCTTACGTGCACAGTTGCCTCCAGTTCTTAGTACTACGTTGGCTTAAAGCGGGCCCTACTCGATCAATACTATTGCGCAATATTCCGTATTGTACAATATTATATTGGCGGTGTAAGTATGGTATTGAAGAATGATACAGTATATTGAAGATATCAAATGTATAGGGTAAACACGTGTGCCTCTTCAATACCATCCCTACAACGTCAATAATATTATACAATACGTAATATTGCGCAATAGTATTGCTTAAGACGTCTTCTGCTTGGGGACTGTGTGCCTAATATGTGTCTTTGCGTCGCAGCCTTTAGAGATCAATGAGCTTCTTTTATGACGTAATGATTGACCTTCGGTGTAAAATCGCGAACTTCCCTTATCATGAGGCTAGGACGGTGCCCCTTACAGAGGACTTTGTAGCGTGGAATTCAGTCATCCATGCCCATGATCCAACTCGCTGGCGGTAGTGTGCGAACTGCCGTCACCTCGACCTTCGCCGTAAGTGGCGACGCTCTAACGCAATCTGCCAAGGAGCATCCAAGACGTAATATCTACGGTAATCCCTACCGTATCCGGACAGTCCTGATTCGCCATTATCCGAACAAGATGTACAGTATATATATATATATATATATATATGTACATATATATATATAAATATATATATATATATATATATGTATATATATATATATAATATATATATATGTATATATATAATATATATATAAATATATATATATATATTATATATATATATATATATATATATAATTTTCATTCAGAATTTAAATTTAATCAACCACTGGAGTGGCAGAGTGGAGACTGATGAGGGGGAGGGGGAGATGATTTTACCTCGTGTATCCGAATAACCCCCATATCCGAACACCCTCTGACCCAATTAGTTCGGATATGGGAGGTATCCGTATCGTGAATATATTATATAAAGAAATACACTTGCTTTAGTTTACTTCGAAATAAAACTAAAGACTTCACATCCTCAACAATTACATGTACTCCGCCTCTCTGCCTCACCACTACGCTAAATTATCTATACCTAACCCTCCTGAACAAAGTTTGATTAAATGATTTACTTTTGTATTCATACTCCAATCTAGTTAAAAGGGGAGGAGGCTAGAGAGGAGTGGAGGTAGGGAGAGGAGACAAGGGAGGGAGAAAGGGAGAGGGGGGAGGGGAGATGAATATAAGATATGAGAAGGAGGAAGGAGAAGATTTTGTATGGGGGGTATCTGTAGGAGTGGGAGGGGAACCTCACCACTCCTACAATTGTGATAAAGGGATTGTAAACGTCTCTGTAGTGTTGGAAAGGTTGATATGCATCTTGTCAGGTTTCTCGATTTTTCTTCTGCTTCTTCTTCTCCTCCTCCTCCTCCTCCTTCTTCTCCATCTCCTTCTTCGTCTTATCCTTCTCATCCTCATCCTCCTTCTTCTTCTTCTTTTTCTTTTTCCTTCTACTTCTTCTTCTACTTCTTCCTATTCTTCTTCTTCTCCTCTTCCTCCTCCTCCTTCTCCATCTCCTTCTTCGTCTTTTCCTTTTTCTTCTTCTTCATCTTCTTCTTCTCCTCCCTCTTCTTTTCCTTCTCCTTCTTCTCCTTCTTCTCTTTCTTCTTCTATTTCTTCCAATTATTATTATTATTCCTCTGCTTCTACTTCTACTTTTTCTTCTTCTACTACTTCTTCTTTTTACGGGTTTGGTTTCCTGCAGTTATTGTTAGGGAAAGGTGTCTTGATTGATTTTACCACGAGATTCTTAGGCCGTGTTGAATTTGATATATTTACACGAATGGGCAATGAAGTTGAACGAAAAACCGTGTTATCGATGACTTAATGAATATATTTTAGGTAAGAAAAAGACTAGAAGGGATTTCTCTCCGTCTTCTCTATTTTACGGATGAGGGGACGGAGAGAAAGAGGTTGTCATGTAAGTGAAGCTGCTCTGCTGTGGAGATGCTGTGTCTTACTGCATTGCCATCGACCCGGGCATTGGGCAGGAGACAGGGATGACCCGTCATCCAGGAGGAGCTAAGATGAGAGGGAGACAAGGGAGGTGGATGGGAGTGGATTGGGTGGGAGTGGGTACATGCCTTTGATTTGGATACCCCCCTTATAAGGGGGAAGAAGCCTTTGGTATATATGTTAAAAAAAAGTGTTGTCTTGAAAGAAACACAACTCTGCGGTCTGTCGTCATCCTTGAAAAGAAAGAAGCTTCTTGGGTCATCGGATCTTCGTGGGAAGTAAAATTTCTCTTGTGACGTCACAAGAACGACAGGGATTCTTCACTCGACAATAAATGAATTTATAAATAAACGAATAGATAAATGAATAGATATAATTAATAAATAGATAATAAATAATCAAATTAACAGGGAAATATATAGATGAATAAATCAGTCAATAAGTAAATTGATAGATAATTATACAAGTAAATAGATATCATTAATGAGTGAATAGATACATGAATTTATAAATAGAAAAAATGTCCTACGCGTATTTACCCGTCGATAACCTTTGCACGTATCTTGAAATAACAATAACATAAGAACATAGGAATGAAAGGAGACTGCTAGACAACCTGAGGCACTTTCATGTCCGTTCCTTCTAAGCATCCCCATCCATAAAATGATCAAAACTTCTCTTAAAACAATAGTTTCAGCTCTCACTCTATAGTTACTAAGCCTATTCTATAATAAGCCCATAAAACACAGGTCAAGAATTCTGTTGTGACTTACAGATTCTTTTGTTTGTTTTGACAGATCCAGCAACGGCGTAGGGAGAAGGCCATTCTGATAGACAGACTCTCCCGCATTATCTTCCCGTGCTCCTTCACCGTCCTCAACATAATATACTGGAGCGTGTTCTACAATGAGTGGTCCTAAGGCCCATGGAGACATTGTCATTGGGATGAAGAGGAAGAGGAGGAGGAGGAGGAGGAGGAAGGGGAGGTTTAAGTTGAGGACCTCCACCCACCTACTCAACCTCACCCAGCCCCTAACCCTCTTCACCTCAACTGCCATGTTTATTAGAGAGAGAGAGAGAAAAGGAAGAAAAATATCCATCACACGAGACTGGAAATCGTTTTCCACTTGAAGGTGTAGTTTTCACATTGTATCGTCTCTTCTCGCTTCTTTCATCATCATCATCGTCATTATCGTCCTCCCCTCGCCCACCTCCTCCTCGTCCTCTCGTTTTGTGACCCGCAACTCTCCTGATAACGAATAGAAAAGGTCGAGACACCAGATGAGGATGGACTGGTTTCACGTGGAGGAAGAGTGAATCGACTATTCGAAATGGCCAGTGACCAAAAAAAAAAAAAAAAAAAAAAAGAAAGAAAAAGAAAGAAAAAAAGTCTTGCAATATTCTTAAACATTTTTAAGAAAAGCTTGTTCCCAACAAGACACAGTGGCCGGGATTCTGTGACTGTGAATAACTCGAATTATGATAAAAAGTAAAAAAAAAAAAAAAAAATAGAAAATCAGTGAGCCTGTGACCGCGTTTCCGGCTGAGGCAACTTTTCGCAAGGCAGTGCGTAAGAAGGCGGAGGAACAAGATTATTTCTGTTTTAAGTGTAAAATATTGAATTATTCCATCTTTGGCGCCCGGAATGAACAAATCAGCCAAGAACCTAATCTGAAGTGCTCACGTGAAATGGTGATCAATTTTGATCAATATTATGTCCTTCCCTTTCCTTAATCCTTCCCTTCCTTCAGTTTTCCTTTTACCCAATCCTTCCCTTCCCCATTTCTTCCCTTCCCCCGCCCCTTTCCCCCTCCACAAAAAAACAAACTTTGATGATCAGAATCTGAATCAATCTCTTTCTTGTCCTCGGCATGACCTACTCGAGTAGAAACAATCCCGGTGACCAAAAAAAGAATAGAAAAAATAAAAAATAAAGCCAACTACACCTGAAGGAGGTCTCAAAAAGCTGAAGAATCCTGAAGGACCAAGACCCCGAAGCCCATCAGGAGATCGAAGACTCTTCTTTTACTCGATGCCAGAATGGAACGCGACCTTCCTCGGTTGCAGAAGAGCTCAGTGACGTAATGGGACACTAGACGTTGAACAATGCGTCTAAACGTAAACAGTGAGATGTTTGTCTTTGGCAGTTGACGCAAAGACGTGCAGGAAAGTGCGGAATAATAATATAATTACTACTATATTAATTTATTAAATTTATTTATATTTTTATTTATCTATATTTTATCTATTATGTTTATATATTTATCTTGCATGGTAAATTGTTTTATTTATGTATCATTTATTTATTATTTTTATTTCATTTATTTGTGTACCTGTTTTCTTTATGTATTTATTTATTTATTTATTTATGTGTGTTTTTATCTATTTATTTATCCTCTTCATGTATCTATTTTTTTTCAATTATTTTAGTTATGTATTCATTTACTCATTTGTTCATTTATTTTATTTATGTATTTATTTTATTTATTTGTTTTACATATGTATTTATTTATTCACTTGTTTCTTTTTATTTGTCTATTTATATTGAAGTGTCGTTATGATAGTGTGAGACTATGCACACTTCTTTCAGTTAGACTCAAAGCGTGAGTGTACATCTAGTGATACGTATACGGCAATTCGTGAGAATTGATTGTTAGCGTGAGATTCAAAGCTCAGCTCAACTCAGCTGATGTCATCACATCGTTTCGGAAAGATTTTTTTTTCTGGAGAGGAATGTGATTTGTGTTTTTCTGAAAAAGATGAAACAGCCCATTTTAATATTTAAAAATGAGATTTTTATGTGAGAAAAGGTGAATAGCTTTTTTGGTGTGAAGATCCAAAAAAGTGAAGTGAATAACTTTTAAGTGAAAGGATCGATTACTTAAAAAAATATGTGTGTGTGAAAAACAGACTACCCAAAAAGTGAATGCTTTTTTGAGAAAAGTGTTATTACTAAAAAAAAAAGTATATATATTTTTGGTGTGAAAAACAAATAACCAAAAAATTTATGGGCGAGGAAAACAAAATCCATAAAACCGAACAAGTTATCACACTGGAACTTACACTGTTAAACTACAGTGTCTCTCGATTAATATTCCTGTATCCTGACTCTAGTCATTTTTGCGTATGTACAAAGACACCAAAGACAACAAAATAGCGACAGAAAGAATCCAAAAAAGAAGAAGAAAATAATAAATAAATAGATAAATGAATAATTAAAAAACAGACGCTAACTACCGTGTCTAAGAAACCAATGGACAAAATAGCCCCATAAGAACAAAAAAACATAAACATAACCCAACTGATGTATATATTTATCTACAGTTAAACATCCCATACCAGCAAAACCCAGACATCCCCAATCCCCGCCCCGCACTCCATTCCCCCCATGAACCACGCCTAGTAAACGTACATGTACACATACATGTATACGTAGGTCGCATTTACATGAAGCTTCTTAACCTTCATCACCTTCCTTCGTTGGCGCGTTCTGCGTGTCCGAAAGGACGGAAAGCCGAGTTCTCTGCGGGTCAGATGATGTCATTTGTGTCTTTAAGGACACTTAGTAGTGTATCTCTCCTTAATAAGACTCTCAGCTTAGGCTACATTGTGTGTATGTATGTGTGTGTTTGTGTGTGTGTGTGCGTGTTTGTGTGTGTGTGTTTGTATGGGCTTATTGATAAGGATTCACGTGAACGTGTGAAAAAATATGTACATTATATGAAGTAACACATTTATGTGTAGTCTCATTTGTGTATTTGTAAGCACACAGATATTGATTAACATAAACACACACATTTTACATACACACACACACACACACACACGGGTCTGTTTGATAGATAACCATGTGAAAATTTATATATGGCATTGCATTCATACTCAAATGATGTTTGCGCCTGTATGTACACCCATAAGATTTCTCCCAGAATGACCAAAGATATATCAACATTTCATTGATCATTACATGTAAATGTACTTCGGGTTTCAACCTCGCCAGGGTTGGCCAAAAATATTTGGAAAATATTTTCTAAGATTGGTTTGTAAGTATATGAAGTAGTATGTGTGCGCGTGTTTGTGTTCGATGTATGCGCCAAAGATTATCATTCATAAGTCATATGCATACGTGTATACATGTGCATACGTGTAAAAATTGTACATACATTTCTGTATGACTCATATAATAGTGCTCAATTTTTGTATGGGTTTTGAGAAGCTATATCCACCGCGACTGCAAACAGGAACTTTTAGAGCTACACCGATGTCTGGATTGGTCCAATCGAAGTTGTGAGACGGTTCTCTTGATATTCTCGAGGTTCTCTTCTTGGAGTGTGACCTTGGATGACCTTGGCACCAGTGCCATGCAGTACCACATTCATATCGTCAAGGATACTGACCCTTAAATCCTAGGAGCACTTCTACGTATATCCTTCGGGAAACGTTGCCTGCACTTAGTAAACCCGTCTGATTAATAACAGAATGAGGATGTACATAATCACAGTTTCAATAACAGTCCAGTGTTCTTGGTAACCCCTCACACAAGCTTTTGATACGAAAACAATAACATTATACAAAACCCAGGACAAATCTAATCGTAGTTTAATGTTGCTCGGAATGACCCTCTCATTACAACAGCTCTCTCTTCATTCCTCCTCTCTACCACCTTCCATTTTCTTCCTATCCATAGTTAGGTTCATTATCCGTTCCCCCACACCCCTCATAATATCTCTTCACCTTTCATATAACTCCAGGTCATTATTACATTATCCTCACTGGTCATAAGGAGATTCGCGTAGGTTCGCGTAAAGAATCGCGTAAATTAAAAATCGCGTATAGTTGCTATGAGAACCACATTAGGTACAGAACGATTGTGAAACAAATTGAATTTTTTTTTTAGCATTTCATGGTCGTGTCAGAAAGGCTTTCTGAACTAAGGATAATTGTCCTTATTTGAAATAGCTGAAATTAAGATGTATTTGTCTAAGATGGTGACACAAAAAACTCGTTTTATTCTTGTAAATTTCGTCATCTTATCACGCATCAGACATATCTGCGATACAGAATGGCGAGACTAACGTGTCATTTCATTAGTGGGCTAGAGGAACACAAATATGTCGGCGAGTTTTGGAACTTAAATTGTACAGAGAATTGTTGGACAATGCATCGGTTTTCCCAAACACTCCCAGATTTTTTTTCCTATTGAAGGCGAGGGGGGAGTCAGACAATAACATTACCAGTGTATATAAAATGAAATGGACCTTAATATTCTTACAGGGTAGAGAGAAACTATTGCTCAAAGTATAAATGACTGCAGCTTTTGTTACTAAGGTGAGAAAACGCCTGCCTCGTCTTCATAGTCCCAAATGGGAGTGAGGGAGGGAAGGAGGGAGGCTGGTGATGACGTCATCATAACAGTGCTAAGTAAAGTGTCCAAAGCTTAGGTCATCAATTAGGTCAACAACCAATCATTTATGTTGCTGATCAGGTGCGCATGCAAGAGAAGTGTTCAATGTTCAAACAGTGTCTGCCTGATTGATCATCCATTATCAAAGCTGCACTCCCTTGATGGAAAAAAACAAATCACTCGTTTTCAGGTTCACTCCGTACTCACACTATTCACAAAACCAGAAAAGAAATGTATAATCTTTCAGAACAGTTTTCATTTTTTCCAAGTCCTGGGAAGTATCGCATCTGTTTATGTATGTATACGTGTGAGAAAATATGTTTGAGTAGTTTATTTACAATCAATTGTATTTATGTACACGTGTGTACATACATATGTACACACACACACACACACACACACACACACACAAACAAACATACACTTCACCTTTGTGTAACCACGTATATATTACTGACCTGTTCAGAATAACATACCTATCCTGAAAAAACCCATAACTACCCATATTTTTTGGTAATAATTTCATATCAGTGCCACACAATATGAGATAAGAAAAGAATACCACGTGTTATGGGGGTGTGACCTTTGACCTCACATTAAAAAAAATCATCATGAAGGTACGTGAGAGCCCAAGTTTCCTTTGGAGAGACTGAAAAAGAAAACGCATCATGAAACAATGTATGTGTGTACATATATATTACATTTAAGCAGTGTATTCCACCATACAGATAACCTTGCCTCCACATCTCCCTACCCTGACATGTAGTGAGCCCTCGCTAGGTGTGGTGTGCCGAGCCCTTAATAAGACGCCCATCTTGTGAACCCTTGGTGATGACCCCCGGGGGTGAGGGGGGGGAAGGGTGGGAGGGTGGGGGGAGTGCAAGGTAGACATTCTCTCTTTCAATAAACTCTGATGATTCGAACAAGAGTTTTTATTTATTCCTCAAGTGATTTTTATTTTATTTATGTATTTATTCATTTATTTTTTTGTATTTCAAAAAAATTTCTTTACTCCAAAACTTTAAGTGGGCAATGCATATCAACTTGGTCAAATCTCTGGTCAATTGATATACAAGGTTTGATTTTTTTTTTTTCTATTTTTTTCTTGTTTGTTTCAGGGTGCCTGCTGGTAAGGGTGAAAGCCTTCCACCCTAGAAATCAATTCCTCTAGGGTGATCTCCAAACGAACGAGTTATCCAGGACACAAGAATGATTATATATTCCAGGTAACATCAAGGTACAATGAAATCTTAAAGTTCACCCACATCTTCAGTGCTCTTATACTTTAGATCATCTAAAATATGATCGAAACAGGCATAATATTTCTATTTTGTAAATTAGTAAGAGCCGCGCGGTAGCCCCGTGGATACCGTGTCGAACTCATGAGCAGGTGGTCGTGAGTTCGATTCCCGGGACCCGCTGCGGGCTATGTCGCAAAATATATATATATATATATACACACACACACACACACATATATATATATATATATATCTTTTTTCAACAAATCACTTTTAATTCCATGCCATCGCAGTCGAGACTGAAGAATCGCTCGATGGAGACATCCGTTGGAAATTGAAACGTGGACGAGCCGAGGATTCGAACCCAGCTAACCCGTAACAAAGTTACAGTGACTTAAACCAATACGCTATCAAGAGAGATCTTGGTTTAAGTCACTGTAACTTTGTTACGGGTTAGCTAGGTTCGAATCCTCGGCTCGTCCACGTTTTAATTTCCAACGGATGCCTCCATCGAGTGATTCTTCAGTCTCGACTGCGATGGCATGGAATTAAAAGTGATTTGTGGTTGAAAAAAGATATTAATTGATCACTGGGAACCATTCAGTGTATATGTATATACATACATATATACAGTATATATATATATATATATCCACCATCCCTTCAGCAAAATCCAGGAGTCCATCCATTCTACTTATACATATTACAAAACCCATCTTTCATCCATTCCATATTTTTCATCCACACACACACATCTTCCCCACTACTCCACACTCGATGTCAAAGGAGAAAAGATAAATGTTTATGATTTGAATAAAAAAAAATGCGGACGGGAAATATTGGCTGAATTTCGTGACGCCCATTTCCCTTATGAAAAATAACTTCATCCCAAAGGACATATAATCCATACAACGTAATGTCACTCAGAAATTTTGAACCATTTTATGTTTTATTCTTTTTATACAGATGTACATTATATTGCAGAATATTTGGTGCATTGGCAGCAAAAGAAAATACATTTTATTGTATCACAAACATGAATATTTAACAGAAACAATAATTGCACAATAATTTGCACAATAAAAATGTATAAATTTCAGTACTTTTAACCGCAACTTCTTAAGTATTATCGTCTCAGTATTACCACAACATCCTTCAAGGAACCCAGCTATTAACCAAAATATAAACGCATTAGACTCACCAAATCAACATAAGATAATGCATAACAGTGGCGCGAGATTATCCGCAAAGATGGCGCTAGCAAACTAGTCAGTAACAACAACAACAGCAATATCAATATTACACGTCAGAATGACTTATTTATTTGCTTCTGCACTCCCTACCATTTTACTGACCACTCTGTATAAAACTGACACACCTAAACAGCTGACATCATCTTATCCCTGCACAATTGTTCACCTCTCCCTCTCTCTATCTCTCTCCTCTCTCTTCTCTCTCCTCTTTACACTCCCTAATTACCACTGACCACTCTGTATAAAGCTGACACACCTAAACATCGTCTTATCGCTGGGTTAATATCCTTACACAATTGTTCATTTCTCTCCCTCCCTCCGCCTTCTCTCTTCTCTCTTCTATCTCCTCTCTTTTCTTTCTCTTCTCTCCTTGTGTGATACCTTCGCCAATTGTCTTAAGCTTCCATTTATCTGTTATGTCTCTTTGGGCCGTGTAAACCTGTCTTGGTATCTAGAGAGAATGGCACTCTGCAACTTTCAAATTGCACAAAGTTGTTAAAACCGTTAGGACAATGGGTCATGAGACGCCATTTGAATTCAAAACGTCTGCGTAACGGTCATGCATGTTTATTAGGTGATAAGAGTTTTACCTTCGTAGTGAAAGTGACATTTCTGTCTGTATGTCTGTCTGTCTGTGTCTGTTATATCTTATGTCACTTTATATTCCTACTTATTTGCACGTCGGAATCAGTGGCAGTAGTCTCTCTTTCTCTCCCTAACACTCTCTCTCTCTCTCTTTCTTCCTCTCTCTCCCTCTCTCTCTCTCTCCCTCTCCCTCTCTCCTAGTATTTCCAAATCAACTTTCCCCAATCTCTCTTCGTCTGTTACCCTCTGCAGTCCGTTTTTTTTTTTTTTTACGACCTTTGGACCCGAACAATAGTTTGATCAAAATGTTTTTTACCCTGGATCACATATTGCAGTTACCTAACCGTGTGAGTTTGGATGTTGATATTTTTACATATTGACGTGGAAAGTTAGTGTCAGGTTTTCGTTCTTTATATATTTTTTTGAAAGAAATTTATGATCTAGTAATTTTGATTACCATTACAGTACTAGTAATTCACTCCATATTTAGTTTCTTTTATTTTGTTTTATTTTATTTTATTTGTCTAAGCTGATCAAGATGATTATCTTTCTTAGCTTACACCAAAACGTGTTAGCATGCGATCATGTACGTTTGAGTATGTGTACATGTGCGCACACGAGTGTACGTGTGAGTGTGCATTTGTGCCTGTGTATGTGTACAGGTACATGCGTCAGGGCAAACAGCACTGAACACATGAAACGTTTCAAATGTGAACAACACTCCAAGCGCCACGTTCACAAGAACAAAACACTCCAAGCGCCACGTTCACAATAACAAAACACTCCAAGCGCCAGGCTTACAAGAACAACAACACTCCAAGCGCCGGGCTTACAACAACAAAAACTCCAAGCTTCAGGCTCACAAGAACAACAAACACTCCAAGCGCCGCTGCACGCCAGAAACACCATTATTCCACCAATTTCCATCACTTATTCCATTTTACTCTTTCTCCACCTCCACTTCTATTGTCTCTCCTACAACCCCTTTACCCCCTCTCTCCACCACCTCTTCCACCTCCACTATCGTTTTCTTTGATTAGGTTTACGGTACAGGAAGACAATGTGTATATTCGCTTAAATAAAAAAATCCTATTATTGTTCTCTTCGCGCATTGCAGCAACACCAACCAGCCACCCTATCCACTCTCCCACCCCTCGCTCACTCTCCCACCCCTCATCCACACTCCCACCCCTCACCCACACTCTCACCCCTCACCCACACTCTCACCCCTCACTCACTTTCCTACCCCCCACCCACTAGCTCATAGCTCACTCACTCTCCCACCCCACACCCACTTTCCCACGCCCACCCACACCCCACCTACTCTCCCACCTCCACCCACTCTCCCACCTCCACCCACTCTCCCACCTCCACCCACTCTCCCACCTCCACCCACTCTCCCACCTCCACCCACTCTCCCATCTCACATTCATTTTCCCACCCCTAGCTCACTCTCCCACCCCACCCACTCTCCCACCCCACCCACTCTCCCACCCCTCACCCACACTCTCACCCCTCACCGACACTCTCACTCCTCACTCACTTTCCTACCCCCATCCACTAGCTCATAGATCACCCACTCTCCCACCCAACCCCCACCCACTCTCCCACCCCCCAAGACCCCTACCACGGCACCACTTCCCTCCCAGCGACACAGGTCGAGAAATGTGGAGGTCGTGGTGGTGGCGGCGGCCTATGATGGAGGGCCAAGAAGCCTCCAGAGTGCTGAAAGAAAAGAAAAAATATTGCAGAACCACCTTCACCCCCACCTTCATCCCCCCCTCACCACCATCACCCCCCCCCCTATGCGACACTGCTAAGACCGAGAGAATTAAAGAGTAAGAAAGATGGCGAGAAGGGGGGGGGGATCTAGGAGGGAAAGGGAGGGAGAGGATAAGAGAGGGAATGGGTGTCAGTTTTTTTTTTTTTTCAACTACACAGGGGAATTGCCTTTCGAAGATGACATTGTAACCAGGGTGAGCACAAGGCCAACAAGTCATATGACCTAAGCTGGCAGGTGAAGAGGACATACATACATACATATACCAAGACTTTTTCCCCCTTTCAAGGGAGGTAGCCAAAAAGGGAAAGGCATAAAAACACTCCCACCCATTTCATCCCTAAATACTCTCCACACCCCTCCCACCCTCCCTCTCATCTGAGCACCTCCTGGATGACAGGTCATCCCTGCACCTTGCCCACTGCCCTGGGTCAGAAGCAGTGTCGCAAGACACAGCACATCCACAGCAAGGCCGCTTCATTTAATCGGCGACCCCCCCTCTCCGTCCCCCCTTGCATATAAGGAGAGGACGGGGAGAAATCCCTTCGGGCTGCGTCAAAATTTACTCACACATACTACCCCACCCCCCACCCCCCCGCCCATTCCTCCTCATGCAATCACAACATCATCCATATACAACCATTCTCCAATCACCTCTGTCTTCCGTCCTCTCCCTTCCTTCCTCAACAGACATTCCCCTCTTCCCCAAAGCCCCCTTCACCCCATCCATCCACCTCATCCTAGGACGTCCCCTCATGTTCACTTCCTCCACATCTGCCTTCCATACCTCTTTTACTAGACTTTCTTCACTCATTCTTTCCATGTGTCCAAACCATCCTAATATTCTTTCATCAACCCTATCTCCCAGCTCCTTTTTCACCCCTGTTCTCCTCCTCACCTCCTCATTTCTCACTCTATCCAGCCTAGTAACCCCCACCATATTTCTCAGACACCTCATCTCAAACACATTCAAACTCCTTCTCTCTTCTTCTCTTATGTTCCACGTTTCTGCCCCATACAGTGCTGTTGGCACAATCACTCCTTCATACAGTCTCCTCTTCGCATCCATTCCTAAATGTCTATTCCTCATTACACTCTAATCCACCAAGGCATTTACTCTCTTCTCTCAATCTACATTCTACCTCCACCTTCACTCCACCTTTTCCTGCTACACTTGCACCCAAGTATCTAAAACTATCCACTTCCTCCAGTCGCTCTCCCTTAATGTTCACTTCCAGTCTACTGCCACTTTCACCCCTTGTACATCTCATCACCTTACTTTTACCCACATTTATCTTTAGCTTTCTTCTATCACATACTCTCCCAAACTCTGCCACCAGCTTCCTCAATCCCTCCTCTGACCCTGCCACAAGCGCAGTGTCGTCCGCAAACAACAGCTGGCTCACCTCCCACTTTTCTCCATTTTCTTTAACCATCTCCAATCCCTGACCCACTACCCTAGCATTTACCTCTCGCACCACCCCATCCATGTATAAGTTGAACAGGAAACTTGCAAAAACAAAATTTGATTTCAAATCGAATACAAAAATCGAAGTAATCACGGTAGAGTAGTACTTTGTGCCCCGCTGTGCCAGTGCCAGCGCCAGCACCGACAGTCGAGAGTTCGTTTAAGTAAAAACGACTTCGGTTGCAATATTTTATTTTTCAAATCTTCTAATATCTAATCATCTTTCCGTCATATATAACAAAGTTGAATGATGAACTCGGATTGTAAACCTATACGAATGTTATATATATATATACTGTTGGAATGTTCTTAGAGGATTCTAGATTTCCATAAACGAAGTCATATTCTAGTTATTCAAATGGAGGTTGGAGATAGGACGTGGAAGGAAAATTAGCCGTGTGATAGCCCCTGCAGTGCCATTCAGTGCCAATTCGTGCCAGGCTGTGCCATTTGTCATTTCATTTGCCAACCAGGCGATTTGAGTCACCTAAAGGGAGAACCCTGGATAAGCGCCTTAATCTCTTCAGAGTAACCAAGGTCATTTGACGGTTTCGGACGCAGTTCTGACCTGGCTTGTGTAAGGTCACCGTCCAATTAGTCCCGAGGCAATAGGAACAATAATACAAATCGATTTCCGACATTAATTGCATAAGCCTGAGGGTTTATCAATAAACCGATTTGTATCATTAGCCCTTCGGTGCATTGGGTGCTCCTCCCAATGTCTTCATCTCAGCCTTGCATACAAGATGCTCCACAATGATCTACTCATTCCTTGAAAGGGTTCGTCATGTTGCTGTTTACATTGGTCAGCGTTATCAGCTGTCTGGAAAATGGTGGGCATCAGTTTGAAATTAAAGAAAAAATTAGTCATTTTCTCTATTAGTCTAGTCGATAGCCCAGTGGATACCTTATCGAACTCATGAGCAGGTTGTCGTGAGTTCGATTCCCGAAACCTGCTGCGTGTTTTATGAGTTGGTTCCCGACATCCTTGGCCAAGCGGGGAGGCGACTTAACGTCGAAAAAAAAAAATCTTGCCTTAACTGACAGGACTTTGCTCTATCAGAGGTCTCTCAGTTTCTCACTTCCCACTGTGTGGGAGTGGGATGGTGAGTTTTTGTGAGTCTAGTCTAGTCCCTCTTGCGTGTTCGCAAGTGTTCAAACTAGTAACCACCATTTCCAGACGAAACTGATTATAAAGTGGACCAATAGTTTTAATAACGTTATGAAATATTCTGAAGAGTGAGTATATGTTCTAAGGACACCCTGTACTTTTTCCTAACACCACCGGCTGTGCGCTGGTGGCGTCATCGGAACCGTGCTGGTACCGCATTCGCTGAATTGTGGGTTCGAATCCCGCACTTCTCTCCGATTCCCAGTTGCAGTGACTGTTACCTGCCCCCAACAGTCCCCAAAGCCCATCATAGGGCAAAGGTGACGGCTTCGGGCGCAGCTACTCAGCGCCTCCTGGTGTAAGCTCCTCACCGCCTCCTTGTTATCTTATGCCCCATGATGTCATCCACAAGTCACAAGGTTGCCAGAAGTCACGAGAAGAAAATAATTAAAAACAACTTATAAAATTGAATTTACTTTTGAAAAAGTAAGACTCGCTTGGTTCATGGACCCAGATAGGATTAATTAGTAAATTAGTTTAAGATAACCTCGTTTGGAATACGTCTATTGAATAATACAAGTTAGTAGCCAAGATTAAGATAGGGTTCTTTTAATTTGCCTCATTTCAGTGGGATTAACGTAATATTCTGAAACAAAACCTAATATTTAAAAAAATGGAATGCTAAAAAAAAGGACACGTCTCCAAAAATGAATATAATGACCTTAAAAAAGGACATGGTATATAAAAAAGAAGGCTACAATATTCTAGAATAAATAAGAAAAAATAAGAAACACACACACACACACACACACACACACACACACTCTTTTCTCTCTCTCGGTGGTTTTGTGACCTTGTTCCAAGTCAGTAAGTGACCTGACCTGACCTGAATCACGTTGATACAGGAATTTATAGACAGTGGAGATTTTAGAGAAACATGTAAGGCATTTTTGGAAAGGGACTTCGTTGGAAGGGCAGGACTCGAATCCGAGCACAATAAGTCAAAGGAAATAATGAAGACACTATACATATATACACACATATATATATGTGTGTGTGTATGTATGCACACACACACACACACATATATATATGTATATATATCATCAATGTGATTTTCTTATATTTGCTGCCAAACGATTCCATTCAGTTATGGCAAGATTTTGCATCTCTCGTGAATATTTCATCATTTCGTTGGACTTTCTGTAAGGGGCTTATCTCACTGGGCTATTTTTCATCCGCATCCTACCTCCAACCTCCATTTGAATATGACTTCGCTTACAGATATCTAGACTTCTCTAAGAACATTTCAACAACAAGTCTAACATTCGTCTAGGTTTACAATCTTTGAGTTCACCATTCAGCTTTGCTATACATGACGGAAGGATGATTAGATATTTGGAGATTTGAAAAATGAAATATTGTAACCGAAGTTGTTTTTACTCGAACGAACTCTCAGCCGTCGGCGTTGGTGAAGCAAGTGGAAAGCCAATGTGATAACCTCTTGGGAATTTACTGCAGAATCATAGACCTAAGACTTGGGGGACGATACAGCTTATGCTTATAAATAAATAAAAATAACTGAATAAATTGAGAATCTCATGTCAGAAGCTTATCTGAAATCGAAGCCTGTCACTTTGTCAAAATGATTTTTGAAAATCTCTGCAGTGTAGCATTTTTATTATTCGTTTGTGTATATTTATTCATTTATCTATCTATTCATGTATTTTAATTTGTTCATATCTTTATTATGTATTATTTATCTATTTGTTTTTATTCATTTATTGTCATTACTTTTGTTGTTATTGGTGTTATTATTGTTTTTTATTAATATTATCATTATCGTTATTATTATTATTATTATTGTTATTGTTATTATTATTATCATTGTTGTTAATATTATTATTATTATAATTATTGTTATTATTATTATTATTATTATTGTTGATATCATTACTGCTATTATAATTTCTATTATCATAATTATTATTATTATTATTATTATTATTATTATTATTATTATTATCATTATTGTCATTATTATTATTGTTATTACCATGATTATTATTATTATTGTTATTTGTTATTATTATTATTGTTACTATTATTATAATTTTCATTATTATTATTATTGTTTTTATTATCATTATAATTATTACTATTATCATCATCATTATTATTTATCTATTCATTATTATTATCATTGTTATTTCTATCATCATTATTTTTTCAAGAAATGTCATCTCATATCAAAAGGAATCTCACTGTGAATTATGCCCTCTATTCCTTCTTTCTATTCAGATAACTTTTTCCTTTTTATCTATTTTTTCATTTTTTGACGCATTCTGGCAGCGAGAAATCATTAATTTCACCTTCAGCTTGTTTTTCTTCCCCTCCCCTTCGTCTTATTTCAAAATTCATTATTCATTAGTTTCTTCGTGTATAATTTTTCCATTATTTCCCCCAATGCCCTACTTACACTTTCCAAGGTGACTCACATTTCGAAAAAGGTCGTTTAAAAAAAAAAAAAAAAAAATATGTCGATTGTTTTTTCCATAATGAATGCATTTGGCTCTGGATGCGATCCCCGGACGGGACGGAATCCGACGGAATCCGACGGAATCCGACGTAATGGGATGTGATGGAATGGGGTGAAAAGCGTACGTAGCAAGACGGAAAGTTTTGGAACAAAATGAGACGGGATTTGACTAGACGGAATAGGACGGAATGAGATGGAACGGAATAGGGCGTAGCAAGGCAGAAAGGGTCATAAGAATATAAGAAAGGAGATTGCAAGAGACCATAAGGTCTACACTAGGCAGTTCTATTTCCATTACCGATAGTTTCAGCGCTCGCTACATGGTTACTAAGTCTATTCCATTCGTTGAGCACTGTCCTGGTAAACCAGTTCTTGCCTATTTTCTTATTAAATCTAAAATTATCCAATTTAAACCCATTGCTGCGAGTCCTATCCTGTTGTGTCAATATAATAACCTTGTCTGCACCACCCTTGTTAAAGCCCTTGATCCACTTGAACACCTCTATTAGATCACCCCACACACTGCGTCTTTCTAGATTGTAAATTAAGGTGCCTAAGCCTATCCTCGTAAAGTAAATTTCTGAGCCCATGTATCATTTTAGTCATTCTCCTCTGTCCTTATTCTAGTGAATTTATGTCCATTCTATAGGACGAAGACCAAAACTGTACCGCATAGTCAAGGATGGGTCTAACTAACGCCAGATAGAGTTAACAACTACCTCTGCATTTTTATTCGTAACCGTCCTAACAATGAGACTTAATGACTTGTTAGTTTTATTCCTGGCACTAATGTACTAGTGGGGACGGGATTTGACGAGACGGAATGCGACGGAATAGGACGGAATGGGATGTGTTGGAATGGGACGGAAAGCGTATGGAGCAAGACGGAAGGGTTTGAGACAGAATGGGACGGGACGAGACGGGTTGTAATGGAACAGGAGGCAATGGTCTGGGACGGGAAGGGTATAGGACAAGGCGGAAGTGTCTTGGATAGGACAGACTGGAATGGATCGTAATGGGACGAAACTAGACAGAGTAGTGAAAGACGGAATGGAAGAAAACAGAAAAAGAGACGGGATGGGAGCCGACAGAAGAGGACAGAAAAGACAGATCGGGAGTCCGACCACGTAGTCGTTATATGCGAAGAAATTTGGCTTTACGAGACTCATTCCTTGGACCTGACTAAATCATATGACACGATCGTGAGGGACGTATGTAAGGAGACAGAAAGGGAACAGAAAAGGGAGTTTAGTTTGCTATGAAGGGTAGCGAGAAAGAGGTTAGGGGATATTGGGTTGTTAAGTGGGAGGAAAATTGGCTTTACAAGAACCATTTCATGGACCTGACTAAATCATATGACATGATCGTGAGGGACGTATGTAAGGAGACAGAAAGGGAACAGAAAAGGGAGTTTAGTTAGATATGAAGGGTGGCGAGAAAGAGGTTAGGGGATATTGGGTTGTTAAGTGGAAGGAAAATTGGCTTTACAAGAACCATTTCTTGGACCTGAATAAATCATATGACATGATCGTGAGGGACAAATGTAAGGAGACGGAAAGGGAACAGAAAAGGGAGTTTAGTTAACTATGAAGGGTGGCGGGAAAGAGGTTAGGGGATATTGGGTTGTTAAGTGGAAGGAAAATTGGCTTTACAAGAACCATTTCTTGGACCTGAATAAATCATATGACATGATCGTGAGGGACAAATGTAAGGAGATGGAAAGGGAACAGAAAAGGGAGTTTAGTTAACTATGAAAATGGAGAGGCAAGAAAACGAAGAAGCTAAAATGAAAAAAGGGAAGGATTTATGGAAAAGGAAATAAGGAGAGGAAGACAAAAGGGAAGAATTTATGGAAAAGGAAATGATGGGAGGAAGAGAAAAGGGAAGGATTTATGGAAAAGGAAATAATGAGAGGAAGAGAAAAGGGAAGGATTTATGGAAAAGGAAAGGATGGGAGGAAGAGAGTATGAAGAAGAAAAGGAGAGAAATGGAAATAATGGAAAAAGGAAATGAAGGAGATGAGACAAAAATGATTAAGGGAGAGGAAAGAAGGGAGCAGGATGAGAAGGAAGAGAGAAAAGAGAAGAGGGAGGGAGAGAAAGAGAGAGAAGAGGGAGGGAGGGAGAGGAGAGAAGATATGAAGTAGTGAAGAGGACAAGGAGAAAAAATAAAGAGAAGGAAGAGATATGAGAGAAGAAAGTAGGTAGAAAAAAAGAATGAAGACAAAAATCTGCAGGAAGTGTATGAGGAGGGGGTGGAAGAGGAAAATGATGAGGTGGTGGAGAAGGTGGAGGAGGAGATATGGAGGGTGTAGTGGCTGGAGTAAGAGGAGGGGGATGAAGATGAAGAGGAGGAGTTGGAAGAAAAAGAGGAAAATAATTACGGTGGATGGAGAGAATAAAAGAATGGAGAAAAGAGGAAAGAGAAGAAGGAGAAAAGACAGAAAAGATAAAAAAGTAAAAAGAGCAATCATATGAAGGAAGAGAGGAATAGAGAGTGTAAAAGTGAGAGAGAGAGGGAGAGACCTTTTCAGTTGGAAGTTTGTAACTTCATTACAAAACGAAATGCTCCTCATTAAAGCTTTTGAAAAGTGAAAGGAAAGAAGTCTAATGTAATGAACGAAAAGATTCGAATGGTGGTATTAATTCTGTCAGATGCCGTGATGTGGCGCTGGTGATGGTTAAAAAAATCTGTACTTCCAAAAAATGTGCGCTCAAAAAATCTGTGCCTCAAAAAATCTGCGCCTCAAAAATCTTCACCTAAAAAAATCTGTACCTCAAAATTTTCACCTAAAAAAGATCTCCACCAAATATCTACATCTAATAAAATCTGCACCTAAAAGAGATATACACTTAGAAAAATATACACAGAAAAAGGTCTTCACCCCTAAAAAACTGCACCTCAGAAATATGCATCTTAAAAATCTGCACATACAAAACTGCAACTCAAAAAATCTGCACATCAAACAAAATCTTCACCTCAATAAAATGTGGACCTCAAAAATTCTGTACATAAAAAAACTGCACTTCAGAAAATCTGCACCTCAAAAAATATGTACCTCAAAAAATATGCACCTAAAAAAAATCAGAAAAATCTGCACCTCATAATAATCTGCATACAAAAAAAAATTAGCTTCATACTTGATATGCATGTTACTTCTGTTTGCCACCAATTGATTTTATTCAGCGTTGTCTAGTGAGAGGCAGCCTAAAACAATTGTATTAAGAGTCATTTCCTGAACTTGTTCAATAACAAAAACAAACAAAAATGAACAAAAAAATTATTATTATTTTTTTTTAGAAATGTGCATTATGCGACTAATGTGCACAATTGATATGAAAGATTTATTTTCTTATTGTAGGTCATAAAGAATTTTCATGAAATTTGTAATATCAAAGATAAACTTACACAGAATAAATTATAGATACTTCGTATAATATACGAATATCAAGGACATGACGTTGCAGTTTTTATGAAATGTAAAGGCTGGTGACGTCATGTCGTCGACGTTTCTCAAACCAGGGAATCGGTTAGGGGATACTACGAGTAGCAATGAATTATAATTTCTTTCCCTCCTTTTCTTGCATATTTTTATAATACAACATACAACTTTTACAAAATATGACAATATATGTATAGATGTATTTCTAATGCTCGTTCGCTAAAGAATACAAAAATAGTATTATGAGTTGTTTAGGCAACAAATGTGTTCCCCCTAACTTTCCTCCACAATTTTCATCTACTTCTACTGTCTTCACTGATCTTTGAAGTCTCTTGATCCGATGTCATCACCATCAACTTGACCTCCATCTCCACATCTACCACCTCCTCCACCTCCACCTCATTCTCCACATCCCGCAGTTCCTCCTCTTCCTTCTTCTCCTCCTCCTCCTACTCCTACTCCTCTTCCTGCTTTTCCTCTTCTCCTCTTACTCTTACTCCAACCACTACACTCTCTACACCTCTTCCTCCACTTCTCTCCCAACTCCTCTTCTTCTTTCACCTCCTACTCTTCCTCCTCCTCTTCCTCCCTCTCCTCTCACTCTTACTCCAACCACTAAACCCTCCACATCTCCTCCTCCACCTTCACCATCTCCTCACCAGCACTGCTGTTATTTCACCTCCCCTTCCTCCCCCTCTTCCTCGTTCTCCTCTCCCTCTTATTCCAACTACTGCACCCTCCACATCTCTTCCAGCACCTCCACCTCCACCTCCTCCACATCTTCTTTCCCGGCACTGCTCTTGTGAAGGCCCTGATTAGGTTTACGATTCTGTGTCGCGGAGTCATCATTTGGGTAAGTGGGGGGAAGATTCCTTCTTCGTTCCGGAACAACGCTTCCCCCTATCCCCCCCCACTCCGTCTCCCCCCTAAAAAAAACTCCCTTTCACTCCCACCTCTACATCCCTCCCTCTCCCCCCCCTCCGACTCCCTCTCCCGGACTCCCGTATCCGGTACTACCACAATATGGTGACCATTGAGTGTGTATGGTACAAACAGAAGAGAGAACGCAAGATTGTCGACGAACTTTAGAATCTGGCTGTACTGCACAGTCGATCTAATATAGTTATACAGAATTACGAGGCAATTTTCGTTATTATGGTGGATAGGATTGCAACTCAGAATTAGAATAGATATAGATTTTCGTCATACTTTGGGGAGTATTTGACATATTCTATAACAAAAAATAGATACAACAATGTTGGTTATTATAATATTAAATAAAACACGCTACCAAAATTGAATGACGTCAAAGAGGAACTTGTCCACCTTTACTGAGGGTTTCATCTCAATCGTTTCAGCCATTTTCTCGTAATGATTATAAAAATAAAAACCAGAGAAACTCGACCAATTTCAGTACTTCGTCTCCGGAATCCGTCTGGGTGAGGAGATGAAAAATCCCTTCAAGAGAGCATTAAATATCTTTTTTTCGACACCAACCAATTCGACAATTTGCAAATCTATTTAGCAGACTGGTTTTCTTGTAATTTCAGTTTCTGCTGACGCGTAACCGGAATCGTGGTGGTCTCGCATTCGCTTAGTTGTTAGTTCGAATCCTGCACTCCTCTCCGATTCCCAGCACTGACCGTTTCTTACCTGCCACCCAACAGCCCTTAAGGCACATCATAGGGCAAAGGTGACGGCTTCGGCCACAGGTAATCAGCGCCTGGCGTAGGCTCTCCAGCATCTACTGGTTAAAGACAATTTTTTAATCCTAACCCTCTTTTTTTTTCTAAGATTATCCATGGATATCGCTGGCCGAGCGGGTTGAGGTGTTGCTATTTGCAGCTAAGGTCGAGGCGACGGCATTTCGAACCCTGCTACCGGCGAGTTGGACCAAGGGTATGGTTCATTAAATTTCATCCCACAAAATCCTCTGTAAGGGGGTACCGTCCTAGCCTCCTGATAGGGGGTAGTTTGTGACGTTAAACCAAATCATCATCAAAATTATTCTTCTACAGAATAAAACCCTTTTACCTGATTTCGTTTAACGTCGCGAACTCCCCCTATCAGGAGGCTGAGACGGTGCCCCTTACAGAGGACTTTGTACCGTGGAATCTGACGAACCATGCCCTTGGTCCAACTCGCTGGGTGCCGGGTTCGACCTGCCGTCACCTCGACCTTCGCCGCGAGTAGCGACTCTCTAATCCGCTCGGAATACGATATATTAGTTTTGTCGCCACTGTATTGAAAAGGGCAACCCAACAACTGATCCTGAGGGTGATGATACTGTGAATTCCATTGTGACGTCGCAGGCGAGGCGAAGCCAAGCTAGTCGAAGCGAGGCGAGTTTGTCAACAAGATATTCCTCGCCTTTGGAGGAAGGCAAAAGAAATCCTTTTCCCTTTGGGGGAGGGGGGAAAGCGAAGCGAATTAGATTGATGGGGATCTTTACACTCTTTATAAAATCGCTCTTCGCCATTTGCAGTCAGTTTCCGATTCTGTCTGTGGAAGTTTTAATGTTTTTATTTATTTCAAATATAAAAAAAAAAAAAATCAATGAAATGAAAATAACGTTGGGCTCTTCTCTGGAGTTGAAAGGTTTTGTGTTCCTTTTTTATGCTTTTCCTTGTATCAGACATAAAAGGTCAAACTCAATTCCTCTTGGTACCGTATCATTTTCCTTTGAAAAACTAATTCATCATTCATTCCAAGACGACTGTATATATTAAAAAAATATATATGAGTTTTCTAGAGAGGAGCCGTGCGAAATAGGTTAAAGCTTTTATCGACATTTTCTAATGATGAAAGGTTTGGCTGGGATACGTCACAGGGCGGGAACAATACAATAGTAATAATAAAAGAAAAAAAATAATGATAATAACAACAATAATAATAACGATAAAGACAATTATAATAATAATAATAGCAATAACAATATTAATAATAGTAATGATGATACATACAAACATATACAAAAACCTCTTACCCCCTTTCAAGGGAGGCAGCCAAAAAACAAAGACATAAAATCCACTTCCACCTAATCCATCCCAACATATTCCACTCCCATCCACCCCCCTCCCTCTCTCCCTTCCCTCCCTCTCATCTTGGCTCCTCCTGGATGACGGATCATCCCTGCAGCTTGTCCACTGCCCTGGGTCAGAAGCAATGTTGTAAGACACAACATATCCACAGCAAGGCCGCTTCATTAAATCGGCGGCCCCTCTTCTCCGTCTCCTCATGCAGAAATGGAGAAGACGGGGAGAAATCCCTTCGGGCTGCATCAATTTATTTTTCACACATACTCCCTCACCCCCCATCCCCCACCCACTCCCTTTCATGCATCACAGCATCATCCATACACAACCATTCTCCATTCACCCCTATATTCTGTCCTTTCCTGTCCTTCCTCAACAGACATTTCCCTCTTTCCCAATGCCCTTTTTACCCCATCCATCCATCTCATCCACGGTCGCCCCCTGATGTTCATTCTTTCCACCTCTGCCTTCCACACCTCTTTTACTTGTCTTCCTTCACTCATCCTTTTCATGTGTCCAAACCATCCCAATACTCTTTTATCCACCTTATCTCCCAACTCCCTTTCCACCCCCGTTCTCCTCCTCATTTCCTCGTTTCTCACTCTATCCAGCCTAGTAACCCATATCATACTTCTCAGGCACCTCATCTCAAACATATTCAAACTCATTCTCTCTACCTCTCTTATGTTCCAATTTTTCTGCCTCATACAGTGCTGTCGGCACAATCACTCCTTCATACAATCTCCTCTTACCATCCATTCCCAAATAAGTAAATGAATAGATCAAATAAAATAATAGATAGAGAAATAAATAAATAAATAAATAGATGAATAGACAAATGAAATACGAATAGATTGATAGATTAATAAATGAATACATAAATGAATAAGTAAATAGATAAATGAATACATGGTAATACCAATGAATAAAAAAAAATGAAATATGGACTTGGAATCACACGGCCCTGTGAGGGACCAAATTCCGTTTTCTCTCCAATTGTGGAATTGATCGACACGAGACGAGAGGCACGAAAAAAAAAAAAAAAAACGCGAAATCTACAAGAAAAAAAGAAAGAAAAGAAAAATAAGGAAACGAAGAAAAAACATGAACAGCGGAAAGGCTCCGTCAAAAAGATATGACACGAATGGGAGGAGAAAGAAAAGGACCAAAGGATAGGGGAAGGCTGGTAGAGGAATGAATGTAACAGGAAGTTGCCAAAGGCAAAATGAGGGACGATGGTTGTGCCGTTGTGGAGGTGTAGAGGGGTTGACACAGGAGAAGGGGAGGAGGATATCTGAATGCAGTAAGGGAGAATGGAGAGGAGCAGGGAGGGCACAAATAGGGGAGAAATGAAGGGCAGAGGGAAGTGGGGGGGATGTCACTGAAGGGAAAGAAAGAGGATGCTGACTTGTAAAGGATACGAGGAAATCAAAGTAAAGAGAGAAGCAAAGAAAAGGGAAATGTGGAGAAAGAAAGAAGGAAGAGAATGAAAGTGAGGAGGATAAATAAGTGGATGAAGAAGAGGCAAGAGAGGAGGGCTAAGAAGAGAAAGAAGATGGGGAAAGATATATATATATATATATATATATATATATATATATACGTACATATATATATATATATATATATATATATATATATATATATATATTATAGGTATGTATATATATATATATATATGTATATATATATATATTTATATATATATATATATATATATATATATATATTATGGAAGTAGTGATGACTAGCGGTTCTTATGGGAAAAATCCGCATCTTACATTAACGCTTGGAGTTCCTGTTCGCAATTCCGTCGCTTCAGCTAAAGGGAGCCATATTCGAAACTTGCTTGCCACCAGACCTAAAGTTGACCCGAGGTCACCCCCACCATATAGAGTGAAGAGCTCAAGTTGGAAAAATAGTTCTCGCTTCATAAATCTTCGCAGTTTTCGAAGGAGGCGTTGGCGGAATGGTGACGTGGGAAAGATTCTTAGACTTTACCTAACCTTCAGCCCATCCTTCTCAAAGAGTCCAATCGTTTGGGGTTCGACCTATCTGCCCTGTTCATGCTTATCTAACCATCTCCCTCACCCGCTTGGAAAAGTCTTATGCTTTAATGCTTTCATTCACAAGGAGTGCGACCTACCCCTCTTTATTCACAGCTACCTAACCGTCAGCCCATCCTTCTTGGAAAAGACAGACTTCAGCGCTTTGAACTGCTTGGAGTCCGATCCACCCCTCCTTATTCATGTCTAGCTAACCCTCGGCCCATCTTCCCTCTGTCCTCCTCTTCGTCTTACCTCCGTTTCTTCACCCTCCTTTTCTCCATCGCTCACTTCTATCGTATATTCCTAATCCTTTATTGCTTTATTCTCTCCCTTTCATGTCCTCTCATTCTCTTCTTCCCTCCTCCTCTTCCTCCTCCTCATGCTCTCCCTTTGTTGCCATATAAATTGCTCTCTCTCTCTCTCTTCCTAACGCCTCCTTCTTTTCCTCTGCTATCTCTTCCTCCTCTTTCTTCTCAGCCTTGTCCTCGTCTTCGTCCTTGCTCTCCCCCTATGCCTCGTCTTCCAGTTCCTCATCATCATTCTCCTCGTTCTCGTCCTCCTCTTTCTCCTCCTCGTCCTCCACTTCCTCCTCTTCTTTCTCGTCGTTTTCGTCCTCCTCCTTCTCTCTTTCTCCTCCTTGTTCTCCACTTCCTCTTCTTCTTTCTCTTCGTTCTCGTCCTCCTCCTTCTTCTCTTTATCTTCCTCGTTCTCGCCCTTCTACTAATCCTGTACAGTTCTCTCTAAAACGCCGGTCAGCACGTCCACCCAAAGCAACTTTTTGCTGACTCGCAAGGCTTGTGAGGTGGGGGGAAGTGGGGAAGGGGGGATATTCGAAGATTCCAACTGAGATTCCCTTCCCAACATCGACGCAAGTTTGACCTCATTCCACCTGTCTAGAAAGGAGAAGAAATCGTCAACACTTGCTCCTTGTGGCTCAGTATCATCTCCTAGAAGAACCAAAGTTCTGCATTCTCATTACCAACTCGAAGACTTGGGTTAATTCTGTGCATATGTGTATGAAGATTTTATTCTATCCTCTGTGAAGTTTTTAGTTTATGTTTCAAGGAGAAAAGTATATACACATCTGCATATATATATATATATATATATATATATATATATATATATATATGTATATATATACATACATGCAGTCCAGAACATATAAACACAAAAATACACCCGTGAGCCCTATTATACACACGTGTAAGGTGTGCGTGTGTGTGTTGTACATGCATGTGTTTGTGTGTACAATATGTATGTATATTGGTGTTGGGTTTTGTGTGTCGCGAAGAAAGGCTCGCCTCCATCAATGAAAAAAATACTGAAATTATAACACACAACTATATACTTGGTCACGTTTACTGGTGGCGTAATCAGTTGCGTGCTGGTCTCGCATTTGCTTAGTTGTGGGTTCGAATCCTGCACACTTCTCCGATTCCCATCAGCCTATCCTTACCTACAACAGTCCCCAAAACCCATAAAAGGACAAAGGTGACGGCTTCGGCCGCAGCCACCCATTCTGTGGTGAGTTGGCGCCTAGCCAGGTTTTGTCCTCTGTTTCATCATGTGTACGTCACGCAAGCCGCGGTTGGCGCCATGCCCGCCAAGCAGCTAAGCGTGCCTCAAGCCAGGTTGGGTCCGCCCCCACGCTACTCAGGCTGGGTCACGTAGTTGCTGCTCTAAGAGGTGATTGGCCGGGCCCCAAGCAGTTTGGGCAGCCCAGCACGCAGAGGGTCGTTTGGGTTGGAGGTGCTACTTAGACGATGACCCCTGAAGAGACAGGTCATACACCACGAGCGCAGCACGTCTGTTCCCACGAGTAAGGTAATCCACTTTTCCCCCTTAATTACAAATAGCCATTAGCTCCACCACAACTATTACTTACAAATAAAAGGAGACATAGAGCCCCTGTGTTTGTGTTTAGCCTCACCCTCGGTACCGCTTACCATATTTCCACTTCGGGATAGAACTTTAGGGAAAACTCTAAGAGACCCGAGAATGAACTCCCTATTTAAGGATATTAATCATATTATCCTGGTTAAAGGATACTCGATGTCCGAGCGGGTTAGAGCGTCGCTACTTGCGGCGGAAGCCGAGGTGTCGGAAGCTCGAACTCTGCCACCAGCGAGTTGGACCAAGGGCATGGTTCAGTAAATTCCACGCTACAAAGTCGTCTACAAGGGGCACCGTCATAGCCTCCTGATAGGGGGAGTTGAGGATTTTATTCGGCTGTGGGGACGTCGTCACGGATCTGAAGGAGGTGAAGAGGACCAATCCGGTGCTGAATGGAAAATAATTACTTGAGCAAATGGAAAGCTCCATCAGTAGTATTCAGTCCTGATCACCTCGTTTTGAGGTCTTTTTATACTCGCATGACCTGACCAAATTAGGTCGTTCAGGGTTTGCTCTCCGGCAGCAGGAACCATGAAAATAACTTTGGATTTCTAGTCTGTTTTGATTCGTTTATTGCACCCAAGGATTGCAAATGTAGTACTTAGTCTTGTATATATATATATATATATATATATATATATATATATATATATATATATATATATATATATATATATATATATAGCCTATATATACACTGTATATATATATATATACTTATATACATATACATACACACACATATATATATATACACACACACACACACACACACACATATACATATATATATATATATATATATATATATTTATGTATATATATATATATACATATATATATTCACTATCCATTAAAAGAGGATGGTGGCATATAAGAAATTACTTTGGGTTATGTTAAAACTGCTATGAATATGGGCTATAAACTCGTCTACCTTGTAGTAAACATTTCCTATAGTAGATAGCATAGACGAAGGAGGCATCCACAGAACTCGTGGCTGGAGGGGCAAATCGATCGAGCCTGTCGAAAGTTCTACGGACTGGGAAGGAAGGGCGTCTGCATGGGAGCTTGGTCGGAGTGACCGTGGGGACTGGCGACGGCGCGTGACTGAAGCAATGCGCCCCTTGGCGTATACTCCCGATTGATGATGAGGGCGGCGATGATGACGTTGGTGATGAAGATGACGATGAGGAAGATGATGACGATGACGAAGATGATGATGATGGTGGTGGTGGTGGTGGTGATGGTGGTGGTGATGATGATGAAGATGTTGATGATAACAAGGATGATGATGTTGATAGCATTAATGATCACATTCGTAATAATTATCAACTGGTAGCATACATCATGGTAAGCGTCTATTTGCTTTGAAAATATTCCAGAATAGGTAACTGGCGTTGAAACTATTTACGAACTTTGGAACCGAAATGTACAATTGCCTACAAATGATTCGGTTTAGCGTCCGGAACTCCCCCTATCAGGAGGGTAGGACGGTGCCCCTTGCAGTGGACTTTGTATCGTTGAACTTAATTAACCATGCCCTTGGCCCAACTCGCTAGTGGCAAAATCGAACTGTCGTCGCTTCGAGCATCTTACTTCAAAGTAAAACCTAAAATTAATTTTTTTTTTAAACCAAATTTATGAATGTTTGTTGATGATTTTACAAACGTCCAGGATTGCTATATTATTGGGGATTAATCATCATTATACTGATCACTTTCAGCTTTAATCCCCATCGTTTCTGTTGCCCTCGCGTGGACACAAGCGCTATAACCTTTACAATCCTTTCTCTTGTCGCTAATCCCATTTTCTTTAACGAAGGCGAGTTTCGTTTTCTTTGATGCTTTGGCCTCCTCATTACCGTTTTCTGACAGATGATTGGCTGATACCAGATTAGCCGATTATTGGATGCTGATATCTACCCTTCCTCCATTCCCTCCCTCCTTCCCTCCACCCATCCATCCATCCATCCAACCCTTCCCTTACTCCCTTTCTTCCTTCTTTCGTCCCTCCACCCCTTCCTTCCTTCCTCCTCCTTTCCATCCCTCCATCCATCCCTTCCTTCCTTCCTCCTCCCTTCCTCCCTCTCTTCTCTTTCCTTCCTCCCTCCCTCCCTCTTTCTCTTTCCTTTCTCCCTTCCTCATTTCCTCCCTCTCTCCCTCCCTTCCTTCCTCCATCTCTTCTCTTCCCTTCTTCCCTCCTTCCCTTCCTCCCTCCCTCCCTTCCTCCTTTCCTCCCTTCCTCCTTTACTCCTTTCCTCCCTCCCTCCATCTATCCATCCTTCCTTCCCTCCCTCCCTCCTTTCCATCCCTCGCTCCCTTCCCATGAAGGGGATCCACTCTGAATGATGGCCTCTCGACCACTGTCCACCTCGGACCTGGGGTGACTTTGTGACGTCACTGTGTGATGCGCCAGCTTCCTTCGGGTACCATCAATGATGTGGCTATAGCGTGGACACCGTCTCCTTCTGCGTTCGAACAGTTCCGGAGCACATGCAAGGCTGAGGTCCTGGCTGGTAATATCCCCGAAAAAAAAAAAAAAAAAAAAATCCCACTCCCACTCCCACGTAATGGGAAGTGAGAAACCCCTGTAGGCACGACCCGGTATATATATACATCTTCATGGTCATAACCAATGCAGGACAACCCTTTCTCTAGCTTGAACTCACGACTGCTTCGGAATATCGGAAGAGGTATATTAATGTGAACATTAATCTTGGCACGCTGTGATCAGGTAGCGGTAAATTTGCTCCTGCCAATCTTCATGATTGGTAACCCAATGACCCAGGCTTGTGTCAATGATTCGCCAGCCAAACAAACATCCACAAGTCACATATCGACTGTAATTATTCAGGAAATTTATCAATATACGGTATATTTGTGCATACATGTATATTGTATTTACTCGTATGTTTACGTATATGTTTGCATATGTATGTATTCATGTATTTGTATACATTTATGTATATATGTGTATGTATATGTATGTGTATATGCATGTGTATATGTGTATGCATATGTATATGTATGTGTATGTGTATACGTATATGTATATGTATATGTTATGTGTACTGTATATGTATATGTACATGTATATGTATATGTACTGTATATGTATATGTACATGTATATGTATATGTACTGTATATGTATATGTACATGTATATGTATATGTATATGTATATGTATATGTACTGTATATGTATATGTACATGTATATGTATATGTATATGTACTGTATATGTACATGTATATGTATATGTATAAGTATATGTACATAACTGCATATACATAACGACGCGCATCAACAATTGGTAGCACTACGAGACAGACATCGGAGAGAAACATCTCCCCACTGATTAGTACCTAATACACATGTTTACCTTATCTCCCGTCTTGTGATTTTATTCACATAAAAGGAAGCCTCAATGAATTGAGAGATTATCTCAAGTAATGTACTGACAACGAGAAATCGATAGCATTTCTCTTCCATGTGATAATCTTTTAATATCACAGTCTTTCGTTAATCTTTTATGAATTATATGCTTGATAACTAATACATGTCAACAATCATCTCTGTTTTTCCTCGCAAATGCACGTAATGAAGCTTAAAATATTTTATACAAATGTTTGGAAATATTAAGCGTTCTTATCTGAATATTTACTTAATGTTAAAGTTTGATAATAATTTATTTTGGGGTTTCTTAATATAGATAGAAAAATTAATTCTTTTCGTCAGATTCTCTGTTATATGTGTTTATATACAAACAGCCAAGTTCTCCTCTATATCCACAATTGCAAATTCTTACCCACACCCACGCCCACAATCACATCTACACCCATTACCCACCCCTTTTACCCCTCACCCCCCCATTGCTCACCACCCTCACTCACCCCCATTACCCACCCTATTACCGTCCTTCATTACCCACCCCTATTACCCACCCTCATTACCCACCCCATTACCCACCCACAATACCCACCCCCATTTACCTACCCCCATTACCTAATCTATTACCCACCATATTACCCACCCCTATTACCCACTCCATTACTCACCCCTATTACCCAGCCCTATTACCCACCCTTATTACCCCCACCTATTACCACCCCATTACCCACCCCTATTACCCACCCCATTACTCACCCCTATTACCCAGCCTATTACCCACCCCTATTATTCACCCTTATTAGCCACCCCCATTACCCACCCCTATTACCCACACCATTACCCACCCCATTACCCATCCATATTACCCACCCCATTACCCACACCTATTACCCACCCCATTACCCAGCCCTATTACCCACCCCTTTATCCACCCCTATTACCCACAACCATTATCCACCCTATTACCCATCTCGATTACCCACCCTATTACCTACCCCTATTACCTACTCCCATTACCTACTCACATTACCCACACCATTACCTGCCCCATTACCCACCCTTATTACCCACCCTTATTACCCACCCCATTACACACCCCTATTACCCACCCCATTATTCACTCCTATTACCCACACCCATTATCCACCCCTATTACCCATCTCCCTTACCCACCCCATTACTCACCCTATTAATTACCCCCATTACCTATTTCAATTACCTACTCACATTACCCACACCATTACCTACCCCCATTACCCACCCTTATTACCCACCCCGTTACTCACCCCATTACCCACATATATTACCCACCCCATTACCAACCCACATTACCATCTCCATTACCCACCCCCATAACTATTTCCATCACCCATTAACCTTATTTCACCCATTATGAACAATCGTCATTACCACCTCCAACAGTGGAGTCAGATCACATACAGTTCTTCGTTTTTTAATGAACACAAGATAATGGTCAGACTCCCCCAAATCAGTGGCAAGGATAGTAGGAACGGGTAAGAATTTTTTTTTTTTATAACGAAAAGGATTATACCAGTAGTTCTCAATCTATTTCGTTCAATTCGTCCTCTTCATCAATTCTCAACTTTCGTGCAGCTACTCTTCAAAAAAATAAATAAATTATAAATAAATAAATAAATAAATAAAAAATCATAAAAATAATGATAATAAAATGTCGATTAAGAAAAACCTTTCCTTTATTACAAGGTTGACAATCATAATTATCTTATATTTCTTCTACCATGACAAAATGATGGAATCTTTCTTTTTTTACATTTAGATCCCATACATTATACATAAATGTATAATTTGTAATAGTAGGCCATAGCCTCCCTAAATTCTTGTGATGTCTCCTTTAGTGACCTCCACGGCCCCACTAAATTCTTGTCATGACAGCCCTGCCTAGGTTGAGAACCACTAGATTACTCTAACGAGAGAAACACTAATCACCCGTTTACCGACCTCTCAACCTCCTCATCATGTAATCACACTTACCACCAAGTAATTACACTCATCACCTCGTCATCAAGGTCCCTATCCCTCCTCCTCCTCCTTTTCCTCCTCCTCTTCCTCCTCCTCCTCCTCCTCCTCTTCCTCCTCCTCCTCCTCCTTCTTCCCCTCTTCCTCCTCCTCCTCCTCCTCCTTCCCCTCTTCCTCCTCCTCCTCCTCCTTTCTCCTCTTCATCCTCCTCCTCTTCCTCTTCCTCCTTCGCTTCCTCCTCCTCCTCCTCCTCTTCCTCTTCCTCCGTGGGGCACTTTCGACCCTCGGACGAGGTCGTAAGCTTATCTTCGTCCTCTCGCTTGGTTTCCAAATCCTCCTCTATGGGACTATCACACTAGGCTTTTTTCCTTCAACTTCCGGTTAATCGGTAGTACCGCTTCACCTTCAGAACTTTTTTTCCGTCGTAAAATCACTCTCTGGCGAACTGTTTTGTTTTCTCAACAATTTACACAGAATGTCATTTGATATGTAGGAGGAAAATTATTTTCCTCCAGCATATCAGATTCCTTCCCGAAAGCTACGAGCTGCAAGTTTGCTCCAACAGTCGGAGGAAAAATAGCCCAGTGTGGTAACGCCTTTACTAGTTTAACCCTTCGTTTTGACGGCAACCAGAATAAAGTATCTGAGGTGTAAAGCTACTCTTTCCTCGGTGCGATAATTATCGCCCAACGATGATCGTCAAACGATTATCTAGAGCACTAATTCATTGTTTTTGAATGGTGCTGGTTTGCTTTGAGCTACAAAGTATGAGGCTGGTCATTTTAACCGAACCGAGTGAGTTTTGGTCAACGATGATCGTTAATGGGTCAACGATGATCGTTAATGGGTCAACGATGATCGTCAAACGATGGTCTAGAGCACTAATTCCTTGTTTTTGAACGGCGCTGTGTTGCTACGAGCTGCAAAGTGCGAGGCTGATGATCATTTTAACCTAATATGGTGCCAGGTATAATGCGCGAGCGTCACCCACCATTGGCTATAATAGACTAATGACTTAACCGAGCAAAAGGCACATAAACACGAACAGATAGGTTAGTCGAGACAGCTCAAGCCCCCCCCCCCATCCCACTCCACGCCCAAATTTGATATTGGTTGGTCGGTTGTTACGTACTGTAGTTCACCAGCGCTTCTGTCTTTTCTTAATTTGATCGAGATCATCTGGCGTTATTGAGAATAGAAATGCAAAAGTACATCACAGGTAGATATGGTTTGAATCGAGAAAAAAAGATAAATTAGGATTTATTAGTTTTAAAGACTGGCTGGTGCGCGGGCATCTGGCTCACAAAGCCTCGTCCATTTACGTTATTATTACTTATTAATTGCCCCCAAAAAATTATTTGCATACTAATATACGAAAGAATATTGTGGAGATAACGTTAATGCTACTTTTCATTTCTTCGCAAAAATATTCATTTGCATACATGAGGAGATGCAAATTTTTGTATTGAAGAGAATTATTTTCTTTTAGTGAAAAGGGGTTATCAGAGCAAGGGCAGAGGGGTCCGGGAGTTGTGCAAAGGTTGATTCTGTGCTTGTGTCCGTGAATGAGATATAGTATATAGTGTTTGTGTTTTCTTTACTCTCTCTCCAGGAAACAAACACAAACACACACACACGTAAACACACACACACACACACACACACACACACACACACACACACACACACACACACACACACACACACACACACACACACACACACACACACACACATACAGTTGGTAGAGCGCTGGACTGGGAAGTACGATAGTGCTCGCAGTACCCAGTTCGAATCCTGCCCAGGGCCGAAATTATTTCGGTATCGCTGTGCTTCGGGTCGTTACTCTGACTCTCGTGGGCGGGGAGTTGGGTGTGTGTGTGTGAAAGGTCATAGCATTACCCATAGATCGGACCTACGAGCTCTGAGCTCTCTTCCAGGAGGGAAATAGCTGTCGATCACGAGTCCAACACGTGATCCAAAGACCAAGTGAATACACACACACACACACACACGCACGCACGCACGTAAACAGGCATACCTACACGCGCACACATGAATTTGAAGCTAGGTGTGATAGACTGAAGAGTAGGAAACGGGATCCAACAAGCGGTGCTCATTTCCTGTATACTACAATTAGGTAAATAAAATTAGGGAAATATATACACACGCACACACACACACACACACACACACACACACACACACACACACACACACACACACACACACACACACACACACACACACACACACACACACACACACACACACACACACACACACACACACACACACACACACACACACACACACACACACACACACTCTCTCTCTCTCTCTCTCTCTCTCTCTCTCTCTCTCTCTCTCTCTCTCTGTTACGGTATTACCCTATTTTAGGTTATATTACAATCGCCCCTGCGCCGTTTTCCTTTCTCGAGTTGTAAAGATTGTTTTGACACCCCTTAGAAAGAGCGAATATGTCTATATTATCATAAAAAGATTATGCATGGTTACCTTTGTTAGAAATAGTAAATAGAAGGACGTTGCATTACTTGATGTGCAAAGGAAATAAATATGCAATTGGTTAAAGAGAACCATTGTTACGGCTGAGGAGGTTGATACGTCAGTGACCAGTCAGTTCTGTCGTGATGGTCGAGGTTACCAACCGAGTCCTAAAGGGAAGGTTACTAATCATTTGTGGTCAGCAAGACAGCCGGAGGACATATGAAGTATAAGAGACACATTTTCGGTCTCGAGGATTGTCAGCACTTAATCTATTTGTGAGACGTGGAGCCGGCTAAGACCTCTGGGAGTTGAAGGTCTGAGTGGTGAGATACATTTATGTTCCATTGTTATTTGATGATACGCGTTTATATGTGTACATATAAACATTACATGCAAATACATGTAAATGTAGTTCTGCGGTTTATTTCTGATAACCTGAGCTGACGTCTCCACAGTTCACTCGGTGTGGTAGGTGACAAGAAAGGGCCTTGTTCACACGAAACCACTTTGCTGTCGCAATCGAAATCTTTCAGAACAGACGAGACAGGGACGTGGAGAGTTGACACCAGAGTTGGGCGTCAACGAAACAACACACACACACGTAAACAGACATACCCACACGCGCATACATTATTTTGAAGCTAGGTATGATAGACTAAAGAATAGGAGACGGGATCCAACAAGAGTTGTTCCTTTCCTGTATACTACAATTAGGTAAATAGAACTAGGGAAATAAACACAAACACACACACGCGTGTACACGCACACGTTGATTCTCGATGTCATCGAGTTTTCCACGTTATTGATTACGTCATTTATGTCCCCATGACGTCAGTGACATTAAATGACGTCACTCATTTCCTGTATTGTCATAATTTTTCCAAGACGTGAGAGACCTACAAGGTTTCATGAAAGGTAAAAAATTAGAAAGGATTACAAAGGCGGACCATGCCGACAGGAGACCTTTTGGTCCAAAACTAGGTCGGTTGAGAGAATTTTTTTTAATAATGATAAATAAAAAAGGTGATAATATAAATAATAATAAATGAAATGAATGCATAAGTATAGTTAAACAATAAACAAACAGGCAAATAATAAGTAATAATAAATTAAGATATACTTATCGATTCTGCAGATAAACCATAAGACTTTCTACGGGGTGACCCAAATGTCACTGAGGTGTTTTATTTTTTAATAATTGCTTTATTGTTACAAATACATGTATGGAATCTTAATACATTACCTCAGCAATTTTTCTCTCTCTCTTGCGGCATGATCAGTGGCCCCATCTTCATGGAGCCCCGTCGCGGGCCTAATGTCAATGAATGAAGAAATGATGACAATTTGCAACCCCTCGGTGACTTTTGGCCCACCCCGTGTAAAGCGAGAGCTGGACAACTTCAAAGAAAGGTGTATGGAGAATGAAGAGAAGAAACAAACCGTGACGCTAAAAGACGACCGTGAAAATATCGATCCTCGATGTCTGGACTGGGCCCGATGAAAAGAATCGACACTTTTGTCCACCTCCCTCTCCCCCCGTCCCTCGATCGGGCAGTAGGTCGTGTGAGCATTAGTGGACGAGATTGCCAATACACGCCAACGGAATATACATATATATATATATATATATATATATATATATATATATATATATATATATATATATATTTATATATATATATATATATATATATAGATACTGTATATATAATCGTCTCGTTATCAGTCTGGACGAGTTCGCAGTCCTGTCGACCTTATGTCGATGATCTCCTCTATACACATGTTCTTATCCCTTTTCAGGCAAGGTGGTTCGTTTGATGGTCTTATTCTGGCTAAAGCCAGACGATTTCTTTCGGTTTTACAGGAGCCGCTTGGCCGTGAGATGTTAAGGAATAGAACCTTGACTAGTCGTTTCAATTTAAGCGGTTATGTTAACAATAACCTTCACTTTTCTTCGTGTTCTCAGGACTTCGAAAGGATGATTATATCCCTGGCGATGGTCAGTGCTTCTAGCCTTGGAAAGAATATTGCATCAGAGAAGTGGAGTCACTCATGTGGGAAAAAAGGATAGCAGAAGTTAAAAGTAATCAGCATTTTTTTCGTGAATGAATGGATGAAAATTAATCTCCAATCCTAAAAGAATGGTACGTACTTCTGGTCCGTAGAGGTGTCAGTAAAGTCCCTAGACTCTAATTTGCATAAAACTTATGCACTCACAGGGTACGAGAGGATAAGGTCGCACGGAATTCAAATGGGTCCCTGTGAATCTGAAGAAATGAATTTCATCCACGGAAAGAGTAACCAGCATCTGCTATAGACGTTAAGTAAACAACACAAAGAACAAAGAAAGAGAAGAAAGCAATTAGTAAATGCTGCGAAGGAAGGGAGCAGAGTAAACATCTCCTTTTGTAGAACAAAAGAGAAGATAAATAACACCCACTATACCTTATGTCAATTGTATTCTCCAACAAAATTTCAGAGACCAAGGGAGCGTTTCGAGACGAATAACGACCGTGTGCTTGGAGTAAGTACAAGCCTTAATTGTCATGGTTCATAGTGCTCACATTGTATAATGTACAATAGCACGACCTTTGCAAAAGTATTTATTGTCATTAGTTTAAATGACCCGGGGTCAAGTTGGAGGTAATGAAGTAAGAAACACATTCAGTCCCATAAATGTTTTAATAGATATTTTAATTAAAAGCATGAGTGTTTCACACAAATGTGTGTACAACAAAGAAATAAAAACATCCATAAGAGTTCACACACACACACACACACACACACACACACACACACACACACACACACACACACACACACACACACACACACACACACACACACACACACAAACACAAACATACGCACACATGCGTACATCCACACATACAAAAACGTAAACATATAGGTGTATACAAACACGTGTATATACATACACGTACATAGACGTGTACACACACACACATGCGTGCACATACACACGTCCACACGCACGCGTGCACATACATGCGTAAACACAAACACGCGTCCACAAATACACACACGTACATTCGTGTGCGTAGGCGTAAGCACACAAAGGGGACACACACTACACCATAGCACCCATCCGCCCCACTGTTAAAGACACATGTTAATACGAATATATTTAGACACACAGATGGGAGACCGCCAGACTGTTTCATTAGGTACAGTGATGCACTTTCCAGGTTACGCTAACCACTTATTTCCTAATTAGGCGACCGGCATTGCTGCTCTCGTCGGTCATTTGCGGACCGAAGTACCTCTTCCCCACTCCCTCACTCCTCCTCTCACTCCTCCTCATCCCATTCCTCCACCCTTTAACAGGCTCCCTCACGTGGGGGGTAAGGGGGGGAGATATATGCCCAAGGGCGGCACTTTTAGGGAGGCGGTAATTCTATCCTGGACAAGACAAGCCCACAAGGCTGACAAAATAAAATAATGATAATAAAAAAAGGGGTCAAAGAAGCCCTAAATGTTTTACCGTAATCGACGATTTTTGCGTTGGGGTCAACAAAATATGAAATATTTTCCCCTTATCCTTTCTGCAATAGGGACATTAAATACAAATTTTAAGATATGTTAAATTATCTTGCAAGCCAATGGCTAAAATGTCTAATGAAAAAAATGACTAAGTTTGACTCAAAATATCAACATTTTCTTATTTCTTGTTTACCCATGCTCACTTGATTTGCGGTCTTGGCGGAGGTGGGAAGTGATGATGGCGCGTCTCCTTTCTCTACTCCTGTTTGCTCCTCATCTTCTTGCACCTAATGTTTCTCTTCCTTCTCTTAATTATTAAGGATAGAAGCGCTGGTAAAATGCAGTTCATGCTCTTTATCTTCCTTCTGCTCTTGATCTTCCTCGTACTACTCTTCACTAAAAAGTTGCATTTCTTTCTTTCTCTCTCTTTTTTTTTTTTTTTTTTTTTAATCCGCGGATGGCATTTTGTACTCCACCAAAAAAAAAAAAAAAAAAAAAAAAAAAAAAAGTATGTGGACGTACTGTAGACAACGGCAACGAACCGTCGAATTTTGCTCTCTCACCTTCCCCTCCCGGGATGGGGGTGGAGGGGGGAGAGGATGATACTAGTATTATCCTCTCCCCCCCTCCACCTACCCCTATACCCCCTATCCGGTCTCGAAATATGACATCAAACGTCTCGCACTCTCATTAATATGTGTCTTCTTCTTCTTTCTTCTTTCTTCTTTCTTCTTTCTTCTTTCTTCTTTCTTCTTTCTTTTTTCTTCTTCTTTCTTCTTCTTCTTCTTCTTTCTTCTTCTTCTTAGAGGGTTTCAGAAATGGTTCGGAAGAAAATTCGGGTTCGGAAGAAGATTAAGGACCGGAAGAAGATTAAAGAACGGAAGAAAATTAGGGACCGGAAGAAGATTAGGGACCGGAAGAAGATTAGTGTACGAAAGAGGATTGGAAGCCGGAAGAAATTTAGAGGCCGGAAGAAGCTTAGGGACCGGAAGAAGATTAGGGACCGGAAGAAGATTAGACGCCGGAAGAAGATTAGACGCCGGAAGAAGATTAGACGCCGGAAGAAGATTAGGGACCGGAAGAAGATTATGGACCGGAAGAAGATTAGGGGCCGGAAGAAGATTAGGGTTCGGAAGAAGATTAGGGACGGGAAGAAGATTAGGGACCGGAAGAAGATTAGGGACCAGAAGAAGATTAGGGTTCGGAAGAAGATTAAAGGACGGAAAAGGTTTAGAGGCCAGAAGAAATTTAGAGGCCAAAAGAAGATTAGGGACCGGAAGAAGATTAGACGCCGGAAGAAGATTAGGGTTTTGAAGAAGATTAAAGGACGAAAGAAGATTAGAGGCCAGAAGAAGATTAGGAATCGATAGAAGATTAGTGTACGGAAGAAGATTAAAGGCCGGAAGAAGATTAGGGTCCGAAAGAAGATTAGGAGCAACTACCACCACCTCTACCATTACCACCATAATCATCACCATCAACTTATCTCCAACACCGTCCTTACCCTCACTCTCCTCATTGCCACTAAAGAGGTTATCACACTGGGCTATTTTTCCTTCAACCTCCGATTAATCGGCAGAACCGCCTACCTCCAGAATTTTTCCCTCCGTAAAATCACAATGGCAAACTATTTTGTTTTCTCAACAACTTACATAGAATGTCATTTGATATGCTGGAGGAAATATTATTTTCCTTCAGCATATCAGATTCCTTCAGGAAAGCTGCAGGCTGGAAATCTGCTCCATCAGTCGGAGTAAAATAGCCCAGTGTGATAACGCCTTTATTATCACCATCCACTTATCTTTAGCAGTTACTCCTTTCAGTGCCACTAAGCGAACAATATTCCTAGCGTCGGCAAATACCTCTTCATCACTGCCATCTCTCTTACACCATCACACCATACACCATCACAACTACCACCACCACACCCACCACTACAACCACAACAACAACAACCACAGCCACCACAACCACAACAACAACCTCTTCCACCATCACAACCACCATCATCACCCATCTATCCCATTCCCGCTATGCGCCTCTGGCGATCTTACCACTCAGGGAAACATAAATCAACCCCAACACACCTTCCACCACGTTCTCCGTTGGATTCCCTTGCTGTTTGCACTTCTCCACGCTAAGCAGCAGCAGACTGTGTTTAATTGGTCGCACGAATTAATGACCATTAACTAATTGGTGTTAATTGTCTGAGGCCCTCAATGAAGTAAGACGGATCGTTGCCCCATCCAAGTCCGACACAGGGGTGGCGGTGTCGGACGAGGGAGAAACCACTAGAGTCCTTCGTATTAACACACTAAACTCGTTTCACAAGGTTAGGTTAGGTTAGGTTAGGGTTGGGTTAGGTTAGGTTTGGTTAGGTGTGCCGTCCACGACACGACGTAGTGCTTTCAAGTAACCATGGGTGTCTATGGACGCTTCCACACGTGGTCGTGACGTGTGTAAGCGACCATATACATCCATAGTTATTTGAAAGCACTACGTCGTGTCGTGAACATCGCACGGCGAAAAGTCGATGCGTGTGAAACAAACCTTAGGGTAACATTGCACAATTGGAACATTTAAGGATTTTCTTCTGGCTAATACCAAACAAATTCTTTCATTTCGGAGGAATCTCTGATTAAGATTTGAGAAATAATCTTGAATTAACATATTTGGCAATCTCCTTTAGGGTCATTGTAATTATTGTGGAACTGAAAGTGATTTTTTTTTTAAACAGTAGTTCTCATGTCCCATTCATTGGATCAGCATAGATTTATATTTAATTACTCACGTATTTATTGATTTTTTATAATTATTCACGTATCTATTTACTCATTAATATATTTATTTGTGTATCTCTATTTACCTACCTATTAATTAATTTGTTTATTTATCTATTTATCTATCTATTTGTTTATTCATTTATTTATTCATGTATATGTGTTTATCTACTTATTCATTTATCTTTATTTGTTTATTAATTTATTTATTCATCTATATTGATTTATTTATTCATATATTTATGTATTATTTATTCATTTATTCATTAATTTATTTTTCATTTAATTGACTCTTCATGAATGTATCTAAGGTATTCCTTCATGAATTTAGATTAACATTGAAATTATAGAACTGAACTTTTGAAATATAGATATAATAATAATGCAAATGTACATATACTAGAAAGATAGTAGGGAAGTTAATTATCATACATATGATTAAAACTTGGAGATAAATCTAATTATGGAAAGATTCGAGAAAAGAAAATAATATTCGAATTTGATAACTTTCTTATATAAAGAATAGAAAAATAAAAGACGGTAGAACTCATCTTGGATATCTGAAGAAATGATAAATTATATTATGTTGAAGAAAAACAGCAGAATAGAATATAAGAAATATTTCAAAAATAAAAGTATAAATTATAATAAATAAGCAACGTATGAACAAGGGGAAGGTATATATAAAATATATTTAGATAATATTATCGGAGGAAATTAGACAATAAACAAACGTTGAAGCCAATTAAGGAAAAAACGAAATGGAAGGATGTAAAAGAATTATTTATCTAAAGAGTGAATTGGATATAACAATAATAAGAACAACAAGAATAACAATAATAACAACAATAACAACAATAATAATGATAACAATAACAATACAACAATAATAACAATATAAGTAATAACAATACAACAATAACAATATAACAACAATAACAATAGAACCAACAACAATGCATTGAACAAAACCAAAACGTAAAAAACAACGAAAAAGTAAACAAACAAACAAATAGATAAATAAACTAAACAAAATTTCGTAACTTATGTACAATATATATATTTTTTATAAAAAAAAAAGTAAATAAAGAACAAACAAAAAAAACGTATGAACGCAAAGACTTTATAAATTCAAGATCAACCTAAAGACTAAGGTCCTTTACACACTGACAGAAAACGCAGCGGTACCGCATAGTTAAGGGGAAAAATGCGCGGTTGCGTGTGAACGCCTCCATTGACTTACACTCTAATTGAATCGTAGCGGTTGAAACCGCTAATGTGAACAGGGCCTAGGAACAACATAGAACTAAATGAAATGTTCCCAGTTTTGTTTTTCTTCTCCGAATTTGATGTTTGTGATCTACAAATATGTTTCCATATTTTTCATTACCTGTGTCTATATATACACTTACATAGGCACACATAATCTTAGGGACACTTAAAGACACATTAGGGTCACTTAAGACACGTAAGTATGTACTAAGCTCACTTAAGACAAGTACGTATTAGACTCACTTAAGACGCATAAATGCTTAGTAGGCTCACTTAAGACACATAAGTACGTATTAGGCTCATTTAAGACAAGTAAGTTCGTATTAAACTCACTTAAGACACGTACGAAAGAATTAGGCTTTCTTAAGACACGTAAGTACGTATTAGGCTTAAGATACGTAAGTACGGATTAGTCTCACTTATAACACGTAAGTTCGTATTTGACTCACTTAAGACACGTAAGTACGTATTAGGCTCAATTAAGACACATGAGTATGTGGCTCACTTAAGACACGTAAGTACGTATTAGGTTCATTTAAGACACGTAAGAAAGTATTAGGCTCACTAAAGACACGTAAATACGTACTAAGCTTGCTTAAGACACGTACGTATAGGGCTCACTAGACACGTAAGTACCCATTATGCTCCCTTAAGACATATAAGTATGCATTAAGCTCACTTAAGACACGTAAGTACATATATTAATATTATGTGAGAGAGTAAGGCTTTTTTTTTTTGAGAGAGAGAGAGAGACGAGTCCGTGAGGTCACTTTCGAAACTCAGGTCGAAGATTTATGTCCAAAGTTTCGATCCCCGTCCAGGTTCTGCTTCCGGGGACGCGCTCTGAATAAATCAGCAACTTACGTCGCCTCAGACTTCTAATTTTACATTTTTGGCGAGTGTGTGTATACGCACACGCACAGATATGCATGCATGCGCACGCACATACAAGTACGCGTACATACACGTACACACATAATAGATGTCGGTCATGAATTCAACATGTGATTCAAGGCCGTGGTGAATCACGCATACACACATTTACACACACAGACATACAGAGAGACGCGCGCGCACACACACACACACACACACACACACACACACACACACACACACACACACACACACACACACACACACACACACACACACACACACACACGGTGGTGCGGTTGGTAGAGTCCCCGACTGTCACTACAGCGGTCCGGGTTCGAATCCTGCCCAGGGATGAAATAATTTCAGAGTCGTTAATCCAACTCTCGTGGGTGGGGAGTTGTGTGTGTGTGTGCGTGTAAGGTCACAGCATTACCCATAGATCGGTCATACGGGCTCTGAGCTCACCCACGTACACACACACACTGGCGTAGTTGCACACACACACACACGCGCGCTGGTGCAGTGGTAATGACTTGGGCTGTTAACTAAGCGCTCCTGAGTTCGGTTCCCATCAAGTACACATGCCAGTTATCTACTTTGCTTTCAAGGATTATTTTAAACGACATTCATGACAGGGAAGGTTAAGTTACCTAACTAAACACGGTTGTCCCGTAGGTCGGCTTAGAAATAGTTTTGTGATTATGGGACATTATGAGTTTTTTTTCTCAACACATGAGAGAGGTATGTGCAATTATATTATAAGGCAGAATATCATTCGTTCTCAGCAGATCCCTTCCCCGTCTTTGTATATTTTGGATCCCTTTCATTCCGTTCAGATCCCTTTCAGTACACTTCAAGTGACGTTCTGTGTTTTTCGTGACGTTTGGACGTCATTATATTCCTCATATCACGATAATATTTCATAGTATGTTAGACGCTTAGGTTAGGTTAGACTAGGCTAGGCTTGGCTAGTCTAGGATAGGCCAGGTTAAGCAAGATTTGGCTAGACTAGGTTAGGCTAGGTTAGACTAGGCTAGGTTAGGTTAGGTTAGGTCAGGCTAAATGAGCCTAGGTTAGGCAAGGTTAGGTTAGGTTAAGTTAGGCTAAGTTAGGCTACGTTAGGTTAATCTTGGCTAGGTTAGGTCAGGCTAAGTAAGCCCAGGTTAGGCAAGATTGGGCTAGGTCATATTAGACGAAGCTATGCTAAGTTAGACTAGGTTAGGCCAAACTTGGGTTGTTTAAGTTAGACTAGGCTAGGTTAGGTAGACGAAGTTAGGCTAGGATAAACCAGGCTAGACTGGGCTAAGATAGGTTAGACCGGGTTATACATGATTAGTCTAGAATAAGCTAGGATAGGCTAGGCTATACTAGGTTAGGTTAAGCTAGGTTAGACAAGGTTAGGCTAGTTTAGGTTAGATTGGACTACGCTAGGCTGGGTTAGGTTAGGTTAGTCTAGGATAGGCTAGAGTAGGTTAGTCTAGGATAGATTAAGCTACGCTAGGTTAGGTTGGATTAAGCTATGTTAGACAAAGGCTGGCCTAGTTTAAGTTAAATTAGTCGAGGATAGGCAAGGTTAGGTTAGGCCAGGATTAACTGTGTCCCTTTGATGTTGAAAAGGTTAAACTCAAATTAATTAATTAATTTATTTATTTGTGTATTTATTTATTTACGATCTATGTGCACTGAATTAAGAACAATCCACAATCGTAAATAAGAATTAAGGGCCATTTTTATCTCACAAATGGCAATTATAATCAAATGGAATATGTTATCACAATGCTGATAACTCTTATCGTTGTCAACAAAAATGATAAGTGAATGAACGATGGTGATCATTAGTTTGAATATTTGCGAACACGCAAGGGGGACTATACTCGACTAGGAGGAAATGTCTAAATTTCTTTTAAGTTGAAAATGATGACCGAAACCATTTTCCAGACACGGCAAATAACAACGGGGACCTATGGTCTCAATCCACCACTAGACGCGGCAGGGGTGGATAGGCATCTCACCGTCTCTCCTCTCAAGGCAACCCCCTCAGCTTCTCCTTGGCGCCGCTTATTGAAAGGTGCCCCACCCCCTTCCTTATCTTCTCTGGGCATCGCCACTACTAATAGTGGCAAAAAATAATAAATAGAAAAATAAATAAATAAATAAATAAATAAATAGATAAATAAATAAATAAAACAAACAATAAAATAAAATAGAATAGATAAAAAAAATGACAACATAACGAAACGTTTCGAAGAGTTTGAGTACTTTTTTTAGACACCGTGTAGGATAGTCTGACGGAAAGTGTAATTTCGACACTTTACTCTTGACTGCACCTAACTGCTGCCACGGCAGTCGTAGGCTACAGCAATAAAACCCACACAAAGTCAAGCAAATGGGTTTTCTGTACTTTTTTTTCCCATTTATAGGTGAAAACGTTGTGAAATATGGATGAAAAATGTCCTGTCCAACGAAAGCGAGTCTGAAGGGAAACGGCGGGCAAGATTTGCTGTGGGCTACATTTTGCACTGTTTATTTTTATTCATGAATTTATTGATCTACATATTTGCTTATTCATCTATTTAATATTTATTTGTGTTTTTTGTTTATCTTTTCTATTTCCTTCTTTAAGTTATCTATTTCATCTACTTGTTTACTTATTTATTTATTTATTCATCTATTCATCTATTTTTTTGTTCATTTGTCTATTTGTTTATTTATACATTTTTCTTTTATTCAGTTATTCATTTGTTTATTTATGTATTTATTTATTTATTTGTTTATGTACATATTCATTTACCCAATTATCTACTTATTAATTTATTTACATATTAATTTGTTTGAATATTTATTTAATTGTTTATTTATTTACTTTTATTTTTTATTCATTATTTAATTTTTATTCTATTATTATTAATCTTTGTTCACACTGAGCCCAGGCTATTTCTATGATCCCTGTGGCACTCCTCGCGAAAGATTCTCGTCAAATGTTGTGAATTTGAAAACCTGAAAGACGACTTCGCCCACAGTGTTCTGGACTTCCCTAAATCTACAATTCAACAAAGTGTCTTATATTCGTATACGTTTAGCTTATCTTAGTTCGTCATTAAGCTTGGCAATATATGACGCAAAAGGGATTTGACATTTGGAGGTTCGAAAAGTAAAAAATTGTAATCGAAGTAGTTTCTACTCAAACGAACTCACTCGAGTCGCGTCCGTGTGACCGGGGCTTTACCTAATCAAACGTTTTATTTTATTTTATTTATTTATTTTTATTCTTACTATTGGTAGGCTATTCCATTCATCTTCTTAGCGAATCTCAGTAACAAAGAAATTGAGGTTTCGGAAAGCGGCAGGACTTTTGCGAACAACTGTACTAATTGAAGTCACGTGATTTTCGAATGAATATTAACTTTTGTTCTCTTTGATAACTTCAGGAAAGGGTAACAAAAATATGGGCATATCTGAAAACAAATCACCAACTATCCTTTTATTACGAAATTCAGCTTTATCGGTCAATAGGTAAACGAACAAATGAATTAATTAACTAATTAACTGATTAATCAATTAATTAATAACGTTGGATTAGCAAGTCTTCGTTCTTTTCATGGCAGAAAATATCAGTGGAAATTTTAACGATCCACAAGTTAAAAGACACAAGAAAGAAGGTGAGGCGTCTACGCATGGAGGCGCTGAATATATAGCTGCGGCCGGAGCCGCAGGTACGAGTAACAGTCACTGCAACTGGGAATCGGAGAGGAGTGCGGGATTCGAACCAACAACTAAGCGAATACGAAACCAGTACGTTACCGATTACGCCACCTGAGCAATACAGTGATAAGATTATTCGTCTAAAAATCTAGACAGAATTCTAGAAAGTGGAAGTTAACAACGAAAGACAATGTCAACAATCTACAAATGGATTGAAAAACGTTTCACGTTTGTTGCCACACAAACGTTCAAAAGAATAAATATATATATATATATACAGAATTGTTACGTTTTTTCAGAGTATTCGACGCGGCCCTGTCTACTCTTACAACCTATAAACCTAGCTGTTTCATCATGTGGAATGTATTGCTCTCGGAGTATTGCAAATACATTTACCATCCAAGATATCTTTAGCCGTGAAATTTACGAGCTGAAGATTTATTGTCCACTGTATATCGCAAACACATTCGTCAGAATGCAAAGAATTGTTCTTTTTTTCTGAGCCAGAAGTCTTTGGAGATCGTTGATACGATTTTTTTTTTGTGCGATGGAAATATTTCCTACATCGTCACTATCTAAATAATTCATGTTTTTATTGATTTGTTATCAGAACATCATATTATACCTTAACGCGAGTTTTTACTAAAGATTTAACCATAATATGACGAAGTAGTTTGAAATATGACTAAAAAATTTCGAACGATAATTTAAAAAAAAAATCGACACCTATGTTTTGGTTGACCTGAAAGTAATCTTCGTACAACTCTGCAATGCCATTTAGATAATTTACAAAACCGCAGTGCGTTTGCCATCGACCATCGTTCTATTTCTTCTGATACGCGAGAGTTCTGATCGCGCTCCGAATGTGTATTGTATCAATTTGATAAGAACAGATGCAACATTCAACCAAAAAGGTTAGTGGTGCAATCGGAAGCGTGCTGGTCTCGCGTTCGCTTAGTTGTGGGTTCGAATCCCACACTACTCTCCGATTCCTAGCTGTGACTGCTAGCTGTATACTCAAACAGCCCCCAAAGCGCATAAAAGGGCAAAGATGGTGGCTTCGGCCGCAGTTACTCAGCTCCTCCTGGCGTAGGGTCCTCATATTCTCTCTGTCTCTCTCTCTCTCTCTCTCTCTCTCTCTCTCTCTCTCTCTCTCTCTCTCTCTCTCTCTATCTCTCTCTCTCTCTCTCTCCCTCTCCCTCTCTCTCTCCCTCCCCCTCTATCTCCCTCCCCCTCTATCTCCCCCCCTCTATCTATCTATCTGTCTGTCTCGATCTCTGTCTCTGTCCTCTCTCTCTGTCTCTGTCCCTCTCTCTCTGTCTCTGTCCCTCTCTCTCTGTCTCTGTCTCTATCTCTCTCTCTCTCTCTCTCTCTCTCTCTCTCTCTCTCTCTCTCTCTCTCTCTCTCTCTCTCTCTCTCTCTCTCTCTCTCTCTCTCTCTCTCTCCCTCTCTCTCTCTCCCTCTCTCTCTCCCTCCCCCCTCTCTCCCCCCTCTCTCTCCCCCCTCTCTCTATCTATATGTCTCTATCTCTGTCTTTATCTCTATCTCTGTCTCTATCTCTATCTCTATCTCTATCTCTATCTCTATCTCTATCTCTATCTCTATATCTCTGTCTCTGTCTCTCTCTTTGTCTCTCTGTCTCTCTCTATCTCTCTCTCTCTTTATTTCTCTCTCTATCTTTTTACCTCCCTATCTC
>NC_134786.1:65905101-65907601 GCF_046742065.1 Oratosquilla oratoria
AGGACGCACCTCACAACAAAGTTTAATTTAGGGTTATGATGCAAAAAGTATGTTTTTATATCGGCTTGGATGCGGTAGGTAGGCTAGGTCAGATAGCCGAGAACGTCATCCGGAACTCAAAAACACTAGTTTACAACCTGAACTATCCATTTCTCTCGCGGTAGAAGCGTATGTTACTTTAATGTTGTTTTGATTTTCCTTATTGCGTGATGTCAAATTCGTTCAGCAACAATGAGCAAATCAGGCAATAAATAGACGTTAATAAAAAGAATAGGATATGTTTTGGGATATATTGCTTTCAGTAAGAATGAATTGTTAAATGTTAATTCCCTTTGATTAATTCAGAACTATGTTCGCTTGGAATGTAATCGAATAGCTTTGTGAATTAGGTAGTCATTTTGACCATCATTTGGGAACATTTATCGGTTCATTTTGACCGACTGATATTAGTAATTTATTAATATTTTTTTCTTATTGCAATTGATATAAGCATTTTCTTTGTTATTGTTCTTGGAAGGACACATTTCTGTTTTTTTATTTTTATTATTATTTTTTTGTCGCGTACATTTCTTCCTTCGAAATTTTAACAGTCTCCTTGATGACCAGTGTCGAGACAAAAGACCAAGCTCTATTGTCACGTAGGCAATAGCGAGTGGCATTCAAGACCAGTGTTTTCATTATAACTCAAACTTATTACAACATAAAATGTGATGTAACGTGATAAGAAAGTACAAGACGATACTCTGTATACAAAATGCACGATAACGGAAAGATGTTTTAAAAGAAGTCAAAATAATAATGAGTGTTCACTTGTAGCCGTTTCCAACAGAACCGAATCATCTCAACTGTCATGAATTCGTTCGAGTACAATAAACGACTTCGGTTACGATCTTACGTTTTTCGAATCTCCAAATGTCAAATTACCTGTGCGTCATATTCTGAGAAGTTGAATGACGAACTAAGAGAAGTTAGACGTACATGAATGTTAGACAAATTATTGAAACATTGTTAGTAAGTCTGGAATACTGTAAGCGAAGTCCTCTAAAAGCTATTCGAATTCATATAATTTGACGACAATCGAGTCAGTGTACGAAACTACCAGCAAACCTATCCATTCCTTATACATGACTTCCGTGATACCTGAATTAGTATTTGCAAGCATAAACGGTACAACATAGATTTTAAACAACTCAAACAATTGCAACTAATGTAAACATCATTAAAGTTTATTGAAAGTGCACCATAATGAACTTCAAGTTAGAACAATCTTACAATGTTTTCAGACACTATATAAGCATAACGGCACATTCTTTGTCAAAAATAATTTTTTTGTAGTTGTTTGTGAGTTAGAATATTTGCTTCCACGAAGAGGTGATTTATGATAACGTAAACAGCCATGGAAACCTTTCATGATAGTCTATAGTATACATTATATGAATGAATATTAATTTATCTTGTGATAATAGGCTCATCGTCCCCAGCCATTGTGTGCATGGCGTCACCATGAATTATGTTAATCATACATAACTTAATAATGTTTTTCCATTTGATCAGTTGAAAGGTAAATTTTATGTCAGAGTAGGCCACATTGCCACACTCATTTTCGGGTTTAACTGGGCACATGATTTGGTTAGATAATGGAAAATATTTTTGAATGAAAAAGGGAGTTAGGTTTTGCACGTGTCTGTTGATTTGATAAAAGTGCAGTGATTGTTCCCACATATACAGATACGCACACACGCTCATACATTCACACACACACACACACACACACACACACACACACACACACACACACACACACACACACACACACACACACACACACACACACACACTTTTGCAAGAAAGAAAAATGAGAGTGGTGATAAGAGATAAACAATCAGAATGGGATGAAGTAATAAGCGGTGTCCCACAAGGAACAGTTCTGGCCCCAATAATGTTTGCTATATATATTAATGATATGGATGAAGGAATTAAAAGTTATATGAGCTTCTTTGCAGATGATGCAAAACTGTTGAAAAAAGTGAAAACGGATGAAGATTGTGAGTCACTACAGAATGATCTGAACAAAGTACAGGAATGGAGTAGGAAGTGGGAGATGGAGTTCAACACTAAAAAGTGTAGTATAATGGAATTTGGAAAAAGCAAAAACAGAATAATAGGATCATATAAATTGGGAGAAGAAGGAATAAAAAAAGTAGAGAATGAGAAGGACCTGGGAGTCATTGTTATGAATAATAAGTCACCTGAGAAACATATAAATAAGATTTTTGGAGAAACTTATAATTTAATAAGATAAATCAAATCAGCATTTGCATACCTGGAAGAAGAAATGGTGAAGAAAATTCTAACCACTCTGATAAGACCAAAATTGGAATATGCAGCAACAGTATGGTCACCAAGTACAAAAAAATGTATAAAAAAACTTGAAAGAATACAAAGAGCAATTACAAAATTGGCACCAAAACTCTCAAAACTATCATATGAAGAGAAACTA
>NC_134786.1:65912601-65930101 GCF_046742065.1 Oratosquilla oratoria
ATGTAACAATAATAATAATAATAATAATAATAATAATAATAATAATAATAATAATAATAATAATAATAATAAATTAATAATAATATACGGTTTATTGGGTATGGCAGTATTATTGACATTGGGTGTGTGGGTGTGGGTTTAGAGATGTGAGTGGAGGTGGTAAGTGGGCGTTTATTGTAAGGACGGGTGGATGCGGTATAGGCGTGGTGTTGTGGATGTGGAGGGGTGGTATGTGGATGTGAGGATATGGGTATGGGATAGGGTGAGTACGTGCGTGGGTGTGAGTGTGGATGAGGTGTGGATTTTTGGTGGATGTAGGTGGTGGGTGGGTGGTATGTGGATATGGGGTCGGAAAGATGTGGAGGAGGTGGTATGTGAATATGTGGTTACACGAGTATATATGTGGTATATGAGCGAGTATGTGGTATGTGAGCGCTTTAACCATGCGTCTGGCGATGTTATTCACACTCTCCTTGTCTTGTTTTTTTATCATTTGTCTGTTTGATTCTCATTAATTAGTTATATGTCAGTTTATTATTTACTATTTATTTGTTTATTATTTATACCTATGCATTTATTTATGTATTTTATTTGTTATTTACATTATTATATTTTTTATTTATTCATTTATTATTATTTTGATTTTTTTTCGCATCCGACCTAGATATGGACCAAAATGTCTCCTGTCGGTATGCTCCGCCTTTGTAATCCTTTGTAATCCTTTGATAGAATTCTATCTGAGCCGCTCCCCGTCTATGACGATATTATTGACATATTTTATTCTGTCTGAAAACCAGGAGTATTGAGGTTCGTTTCAATTGACTATTTTGGAACGATGATGATCTGAACAGATTCCGTGCGTCTTCGATAACGAGAGACGGTGATTATATACAGATAAGGAGAAGACTTGCTGCTGCTGCTGCTGCACAAGAGGTTCTTGTAGCGACCAGCAGCAGCAGAGATAAGCTGGCAGCCCTTAATGGAGATTGCTTTCAGGTCTCTCTCTCTCCTCCCTCCCCCTTCTCCCTCACTTTCTCTCCCTCTCTCTCCCCTTCCCTCTCTCTCCCCCTCCCTTTCTCTCCCTCTCTCTCCCCCTCCCTCTCTCTCCCCCTCCCTCTCTCTCCCCCCTCACTCCCTCTCTCCCCCCCTCCCTCTCTCCCCCTCCCTCTCTCTCCCCCCCCCCTCCCTCTCTCCCTCTCACCCTCTCTCCCTCTCTCCCTCTCACCCTCTCTCCCTCTCACCCTCTCACCCTCTCTCTCTCTTTCTCTCTCTCTCTCTCTCTCTCTCTCTCTCTCTCTCTCTCTCTCTCTCTCTCTCTCTCTCTCTCTCTCTCTCTCTCTCTCTCTCTCTCTCTCTCTCTCTCTCTATCTCCCCCTTCTCTCCCTCTCTCTTCCCTCTCTCTCCCCTCTCTCTCCCTCCCCCCCTCTCTCTCCCCCTTTCTTGCACCAACTTCATGCTGAGACCATTTTTATTCTTAAACTTTAAAATTGTCTTTACTTCTCTGACTCCTCTGATATTTGCCTAATTAGACTGATTAGTATTCGCCATAAGATTAAAATGTATCATTAAGATAATGTCATTTCCGAAGAAGAAAAAGAAAAGCCTTTTTCGCCTAACGCGATTTTGTGTTTAATATTGGTTTCGTTAAGCCAGAATTTAGAATTTGTATCTAGATTTTGGGTATAGATAGATTCTGTCGAATGGAGATTTCTAGTAAGTCCCTCTTTTCTGTCAATTGTTTATGTATACGGACATGAACGAAAAATAAAAAACTAAATAAATAAATGTTGGAAATCTAGAAAAGGAAATTTAGAATAAAATAGAAATTGCCTTGCCTATTTCAGGACAAATGTTTACTTGATGATATATATTTTTTCTATGATAGAAAGAAATTGCAAATTTTGTTGTAGATAGACCGTATAAATGATTCTGAAGTGATCGTGTAATGGAGAAGAAATGAATCTAAACAGCAAAGAAATTTCAAAACAATTTGAAAAAGTGTAGAGCACAGAATATAACGCTCAAAGTGAAACAAATGCGACAAAAAATACGAAGAATATAAATATAAAAGATTAATTTGGATGATGGAGAACATAAACACAGGGGAAGGCTCGGAACCCTGTACACTCTAACGTTTCGTTCGTGTAGAACTTCTTCAGAGAGTGTATGTAGAACTGCAATTGGAGTTTATGTACTAAATCTAATTATCTTTTCGGACACTTTTCACCTTTCCCAAGTGTCCGAAAAGATAATTAGATTTAGTACATAAACTCCAATTGCAGTTCTACATACACTCTCTGAAGAAGTTCTACACGAACGAAACGTTAGAGTGTACAGGGTTCCGAGCCTTCCCCTGTGTTTATGTTCTCCATCATCCAAATAATTTGTCTAAAATACTTATCAATAAAAGATTAAGTCCTTCAGAATTCTAATGAATACAAGTAAAAAATTTTAACTGAAGAATATACGAACGCTAATGATAGGAGCAAAATGAGATAAGCGATAAGAAAAGAAAAGAACGATAAAGACAGGGAATACACACAAAAATCCAAGAGCGAGCGAAGATATCTGGTACATTTAGTTAAAAGAGGAAACACTATTTCGAGATAAACATTGCAAGAAAAAATGATCAAGAAAGAGAAAGCGATGGAATTGAAAGACGAATTAAACACGGAGTGACTGGAACATGGATTGGAAATCTGAAGAAATTACAAAATTTGCAGAAAAAGGCTTTAATGGATGTGAGAGGAACATGGAAAGAAATTACTTCTGGAAGAAAACAAAGAAGTGTGAACAATAGAAATATGAAATTTAAATAAATTGCAAAGTATGGATAGATGAGTGGAAGAAATGTTAAAGATGTTGTTTGAACACAAGAACATAAGATTGGAAGAGACCATAAGGCTTACACTAAACAGTTCCATGTCCCATACCACATATCACCCCCATACATAAAGTTATCTCAACTTCTCTAAAAACAATCAATAGTTTCAACACTCACTTTATGGTTACTAACTATTCCATTCGTTAACTACTCTGTAGGTAAACCAGTTGTTGCATAATTACTTTTTAAACCTAGATTTGTTAGTCCATAATGTCACTGGTTTGGGACAGCTGGTTCTTGCAAGGTGTCCTCCATCCTACATATGTTGTGGTCGTGCCCGCACTGCCAGAGCTGAATAGAAAGAAAAATAATTATGAATTAGTTGGAAAAAGGTCGTTGATGAATGTAAGACGTATAATGAGTGAAAGCATATATATATATATATATATATATATATATATTGTATATATATTATATATATATATATATTATATATGTATATATATATATATATATATATATATATATATATGTATATATATATATGTATATATATATTTATCATTTGACAATTTTTGGAAATAGACTCATCCACTGGGATTCGAACCCTTGCCTAGGCGGCTTACGTCTTATAAGACAAACGCCTTACCGACCATGCATCTCGACCCTACAAAAGGAAAAACACACGGAGTCCGAGCGCTTTCGGACAGAACATGATACCTGATCACAATGGCATAAAGCCGACAAGATGAAATACCATTACGTATCATGTTCTGTGAGATCGAAACCTTTATTGGTACTACGTTTCGCTTGTTACAGCTTTTTAGGGTCGAGACATGTGTGTGTCATGTCTGTACTTGAAAGAGCTGTAAGCCGCCAAGTGAAAGGGGTTCGAATCAATAAAGGATTCGATCATTTAAAAGGTATATATATATATATATATATATATATATATATATACATTATATATATAATATATATATATATATTATATATATATATATATATATATATATTATATATACACACACACACTGTGAATAAACACTTGTGAGATCGAAACCTTTATTGGATACTTCATAGATATTGGGGTAATTAGATATCCCATGACTGTCATTTCTGAACATTTTCAACCTACACAACCTCATGCAGACCGACTGAGCAGCTCCTCTTCATCTTCTTCGGGAGACGAGTCGTCGTGGGCGGCGGGGAGGGGGAGACTGCACATCAGCGGGGCACTACGCTCCTCGGACGACGCAGATGAAATAAACACTTTGAACTTCTCGTAAAATTAGATTAGTTTAATCAAGGTGCTCAGGGAGAGTTTTAATGACTGTGTGTGTGTGTGTGAGAGAGAGAGACACAGAGAAGAGAAAAGAGAGAATTTTTCATGCACATAGCATATACATTCATTTTCCTTACAAATAATACAACCTAACATATGTGCTTGCATGCGCGTGCGCACGTTCATTATTCATTCGTGTGGGTGGGAAGTTTCTGTTCGTGTGTTGACATTTTCGTGTGGAATCGTGTGTAGGTTTCAGTGAGTGCGTACTTACTCTCACTATGCCATGAACAAGGACCTGCATTAATTTTTGTTTGAGTAAATGAGCTCATTAGTCTATTATTTATGCTAGCGTGAAGGCAAAATCCTTTCGGCACGCGTGGGCGCGTACGTCCGCTCGTGTGTGTGTGTGGGGGCGTTGTGTGCGTGCGCGCATGTAAGTAGCCACATGTTTTGTTACTGCTTGCCTGTAGTTGTGTACACTAATAAAAATTTATCTCATGCTGTATATGAGGAGTTACAAATCAGTACATTGGTTGCAGACGCGGTACCGCGCGGAAACCGAGGCGGTACCGCATAAAGGAAAAACTGCAAGGATATGTGTGAATGCCTCCACTGTCTTGCATTGTAACTGAACCGCAGCGGTTCAAACCGCGAGTGTGAACAGGGCATCAGAGTTGGAAAACAAAAATATGTGTTCATGATATGATGACGTCATTTCAAGAGAACTGTGACATCATGAAAACGTCACACATTATTATTGTCATTTGTTGGGCGCGAAGGCGTTGGGCGACCATAGGGTAATCGACATACAGTGCAGAATAAATTGGTGATTTTTGGTCCTGACAAAAATTTTGATTTGTTTCATGATAACGTTCTCCTAGGCTCATTTATTTGATTATTCATTTATTAATTTATTTATTCATTGAATTCAACCATTTGTCTATTTTATTTTATTCACTGCCCGGCAAACCAATGAGTATTTCTTTAATCTACTAAAAGCTCGCTAGCCGAGCGGGTTATGGCATCGTTACTTGCGGCGAAGGTCGAGGGGATGGCGGTTCGAACCATGCCACCGGCGAAGTTGAACCAAGGGCATGGTTTATTAAAGTACCGTTCTAGCCTCCCGTTAGTGGGGAGCTTGTGATGTTAAACCATATCATTATCACAATAAGCACATCTCGTATTAAAAATTGCGTGTGGTTAGTCAATAAATAAATAAATAAATGAATAAATAGATAAATAAACGAATAACTGATTAAATGGATGTAAATAGAGAACATTTTTAAAAACACATAAACCGTTTGTATACGGAAAGAAGATTGCGGCGGCCATATTCCCAACACTAATCGCGCTTTAGAGCTTTCTCCACCTTTACTTAGTCCAAGGCCGCCCGCACGCCCATTTTCCCCACCCAGGTGATGGGCGGCTGCATTCCAAGATCGGCTGCCTTTAAAGGTTCGAATCAACGTAACCGTCGGTTCGAATCGCATTCGAACCTTCGTTATGGCCTCAAATGTTCTGAAGCATCGCGAAGCTCTGAGGCCGCAGTCTTGCCTGGAGCATTTTTTTCTCTCCTAAATTACTCTCCCTTTGTCTCGCTTGGCACTCTCTCTCCCTCTTTCTCTCTCCCTCTCTCTCTCTCCCTCTCTCTCCCTCTCTCTCTCTCTCTCCCTCTCTCTCTCTCTCTCTCTCTCTCTCTCTCTCTCTCTCTCTCTCTCTCCCCCTCTCTCTCTCTCTCCCTCTCTCTCTCTCTCTCTCCCTCTCTCTCCCCTCTCTCTCCCTTGCTCTCTCTCCCTTGTTCTCTCTCTCTCTCTCTCTCTCTCTCTCTCTCTCTCTCTCTCTCTCTCTCTCTCTCTCTCTCTCTCTCTCTCTCTCCTTCTCTCCCTCTCTCCTTCTCTCCCTCTCTCCCAACTCTCTCTCTCTCTCTCTCTCTCTCTCTCTCTCTCTCTCTCTCTCTCTCTCTCTCTCTCTCTCTCTCTCTCCTTCTCTCCCTCTCTATTTCTCTCTCTCTCCATTTGTCTCTATCTGTTTGTCTGTCTGTCTGTCTGTCTGCGTCTATCTGCCTCTGTTTATCTGTCTCTTTCCAATCTGTGTGCCTCTGTCTGTGTCTGCCTCTGTTTATCTCTCCGTGACACTCTGTTTCTGTATGTGTCCCTTTGTCTCCCTCTCTCTCCTTCTTTCCCCCTCTCTTCCTCTCTCTTCCTCTCCCCCTCTCCCTCTCTCCCTCTCTATTTTTCTCTCTATTTCTCTCCTATTTCTCTTTCTCTCCATCAGTCTTCGTCTGTCTACCTGTCTGTCTGTCTGTCTCTATCTGTTTCTGTCTGCCTGCCTCTCTATCTGCTTCTATTTATTTATCTCTGTTGGCTGTCTCTCTCCCTCTTTCTCTCCCTCTTTCTCTCCCTCTTTCCCTCCCTCTTTCCCTCCCTCTTTCCCTCCCTCTTTCTCTCCCTCTTTCCCTCCCTCTTTCCCTCTCTCTTTCCCTCTCTCTTTCCCTCTCTCTTTCCCTCTCTCTTTCCCTCTCTCTCTCTGTCTCTCTCTCTGTCTCTCTCTCTCTCTCTCTCTCTCTCTCTCTCTCTCTCTCTCTCTCTCTCTCTCTCTCTCTCTCTCTCTCTCTCTCTCTCTCTCTCTCTCTCTCTCTCTCTCTCTCTCTCATGATAATCAAATTATTCTTGAGAACACACCAGGAGGTCTTGTCGCATTTGTGGGAGAAGCTAATGGAAAAGAGCGGAAGCGATGCTTTTCCAGTACGTGGTAATTTAGACAAGAACGAAGCGCCGAAGAACGCTCCAGGCACTTACGTAGTCCAAAAAAAGACGAAGAACGAGACCAGAAGCTTCCGGAGATGGATGTCGTCGCGGACACTAATTGAACACTTCGACGAAGAGGCTGAAAACGCGGCGGGTCACATGTAAATTAGGGGAAGGAAAGAAGAAGACGACGACGAGTTCTCAGGTCGCCCAAGATGGAGGACCTGGACTCGAAGTTGCCTGGAGAACTCTTGCCTTTGGCTACATGGTGGTGGTGCGATAATTTGTTCATTTCATTTTGGTTTATTAACTTACTTGTTTATTTATCTATTTGTTTGTTATTATTTTTACTATTATTATTATCATTATTATTAATATCAAATTATTATTATTGTCATTATCATCATCATCGTCATCGTCATTGTAATTATGACGATGATGATGTTTGAGGGGCTCACACTCACCCGGACACGAGTTTTGCCGAGACATTACGTGATAATGACGTCATAACGTGATGACGTCAAAGTGTCATCACGTGATAGTAACGTCATGGCGTATTGATGCCGTCACTATTGCGACCTCACTTGCTGGTGACATATCACTCAATTGTGACATCTTTATGTAATAACGTGATTGTGACGTCATTACGTAGTCACGTGAAGATGACGTAACTATATCACATGGTGACGTCATTATTGTAATGAGATGACGTCATTATTGTAATGTGATGGTGACGTCATTACGCAATCACTTGATAACACGTCATCACGTGACGGTGACGTCACTGTAATCATGTGATTATGACACGTTTAAAAGCAATTTAACGTCGCACCTCCCCCCCCCCCACTATCCGAAGGCTATGACGGTGCCCCTTACAGAGGACTTTGTAGCGTGGAATCTAATGAACCATGACCTTGGTCCAACTCGCTGGCAGCAGGATTCGAACCGCCATCACCTCGACCTCCGCTGCAATTAGCGACGCTCTAAACCGCTCGGCCAGTGAACATCGTCATAGTAAAATAAACATAAAAAAAGAATCTAGTTTAGAAAATAGCCTCTCAAGCGAGTTATAACTACTTAAACGACGAGGACTGTCTTTAGCTGGATTAAATCACCTGGCGGGAGAATGAAGAAATGTAAATGAAATTCTGGGGTTTGGGAAATAAAATTATGATAGAAAACGTGAATAAAAATTTTTCCCTCTACTTCTCCACAGTCCTCTTCCACCTCTCCTCCTCCACTATCCTCCTCCTCCTTCTCCATTATCCTCTTCCATCTTCTCTCCTTCACAAACCTCTTCCACCTCTCCTCCTCTACTATCCTCCGCCTTCTTCTCCATTATCTTCTTCCACCTTCTCTCACAAACCTCTGCCACCTCTCCTCCTCCACTATCCTCCTTCTCTACTATCGTCATCCACCTTCTCTCCTCCACAATCCTCTTCCACCTCTCCTCCTCCACTATCCTCCCTCTTCTTCTTCACTATCCTCCCTCTTCTTCTCCACTATCCTCCCTCTTCTTCTCCACTATCCTTTTCCACCTCTCCTGCACAATCCTCTTCCACCTTCTCTCCACCAACCCCTTCCACCTTCTATCCTCCACTAGCCTCTTCCACCTTGTCTTCCCTTCCACAATTCCCTTCCACCTTCTCCCCTCCACCATCCTCTTCCACCTTTTCTTCTCCACTATCCTCCACCTTCTCCACTGTCCTCTTCCACCTTCTCTCCACTATCCTCTTCTACCTTCTCTCCTCCTTCCCTATCATCTTCCACCTTCCTTCCTCCACTGTCCTCTTCCACCTTCTCTCCTTCACTATCCTCCACCTCTCCTCATTTACTGTCCTCTTCTATCTTCTCTATTCCACAATCATCTTCCACCTTCTCTCCCCCACTATCCTCTTCCACCTTTTCTCTTCCTTCCCTATCTTCTTCCACCTCTCCTCCTCCACTTCTCCCACTCTTCCCCTTTTCTTCCTCTTTTTTCCCTGTTCTATCCTTCTCTTCTACTTTTCCTCTTCTCCTCTTCTGCTCATCCTGTACTTCTCCTCTTCTTTTCTTCTTATTCTCACTTTTTTTTCTCCTCCTCATCTCCTCTCCTTCTCCTCTTCCCCTTCTCCTCCTCTACTTTCTTTTCTCATTTCCTTCTTCTTCCTCTCCTTTTCCCCTTTTCTTCTCTTCCTCCTCTTGTACTTCTCCTTTTCCTCTTCTTCTCCCTCCTGTCCTCTTCCTCTCCTCCTCCTCTACCTCCTATTATATTTTTCTCGTTTTCCTCTTCTACTCTTCCCGTCCTCCTCCTCTTCTCCCTCTCCCTCCTCCCCCTCTTCTCCCTCTCCTTTCTCATCCTCTTCTCCCTCCTCCTCCTCCTCCCCCTCCTCTTCCTCAATCTATTCCTCGTCTTTCTCCTCCTACTATTCCTCTTCTTCCGAAACCTGTTTCTTTCCTCTTCCTTCCCTCATCTTTTTTCCTTCTTCCCTCCTCCTCTTCCTCCTCTTCGTCTTCCTCCTTCCCCCTACTCCCCATCATCTTCACCACTACCACCATCACCACCACCATCATCACCACCATCATCATTCCCACCTTCATTATTCTCACGACACACACCCCACTTCGCTCTCACTCGTCTGAGGACTTCAAGAGGCCACAGCAATCCGACCTCGAATGACCCAAGATGAAAGAACGTTTTCTGGGGGGTGTTTAGAGGATAAGACGAAAGGAAAGGAGGAAGGGGGGGGGGTGAGAAGGAGCCTCCCAGGTCTTCTCGTTGTGGCCCTCCAGTAGACTTTTCGAGGACTCAAAGGATGACCTCGCTCATTGTCTTCTCCTCGTCTTCGGTGACCTCGTTTGAGTAGAGAAGTCCTACGGGTCCTCATAGAATTCTTGACTGGTTTCGTGAATATATTATATAATATATATATATATATATATATATATATATATATATATGGTTATTACACGCTGTGTGGTGCATCCTGGCTTGTGGACTTTTTGTCTATCTAGATAGGCCACTCATCTATCTTAAATTTTTCTTAAAAATCTTTCTGTTCGCTTTATTGTTGTATATTTTTATATTATAGTATTTCAATTTTGATCTTTCTCATTACGGGCGACGGGTAACTAAATCGTATTGAAACTTTGCATTATTGTTAGGCAGGTTTACATGTTTTAGTGTAAAGATTTCATTTGCTATGCTATTATTTATAATAGTGTTGATGTGTGAATTATGTGATATGGGGTCCATTTGGAGATATTTCTGGGTTATACTGTGCTCATTCTTTGATGTGTAACTTTTGTATTGTTCTGGAATACAACGGTTACCGGGGTTACCTAACCCAGTGTACGAGGGAGACCCCCCCTTTTATATAGATTGCCTTTTGCTACCACTGTACCACCCTGAAGACGAACCCCGTACAGGGTTCGAAACGTAGGAATAAGCTTCAGACGACGAGTCCAGTATGTAATGTCTTCCGAGAGAAAAAGTGTGTTTATATATATATATATATATATATATATTGCAAAAATAATCACAATAACGCGTGACGAAAAGATATTTGCAGGAACCACAGGGAAATTAAAGTCGGAATACTGAATGTTTTCGTCTATTACATCCTCAGAGTACAAGAAAGAAAAAATAGAACACAAAATTTATACAGAAGTAAGAAAACTGGGAGAGGTTATAGTCACATAAAACTTTCGTGTTTTTTGTTTTTTTTACTATTACCATTCTTATTTCCATGTGTATATGAATGTATTTTGTATTATTATTATTATTACCATTAACATTTCCATGTGTAATTGAATGTGTATGTATGTATAATGTCCGAAGGTTTTATGTGGCTACAAACCTCTCCCAGTTTTCTTACTTCTGTATAAATATTGTGTTCTTTTTTATCTTTCTTGTACTCTGAGGATGTCGTAATAAACGAAAACGTTCAGTATTCCGACTTCAATTTCCCTGTGGTTTCTGCAATATATATATATATATAATGTGTGTGTGTGTGTATAGTCTGAAAAGTGGCTAGTGAAATTTAACACAAGTAAATGCAAGGTTGTGTACATAGAAAAAATAACAGTAAGTACGATTACAAGCTATCTGGAAATTCGTTAACAAAAGTGGATAGTGCAAAGGATCTCGGGTTAGTTATATTATCAGTAACTATCTCAAGTCATCTAAGCAGTGTATTTCAACCTCTGAGAAAGCAAATAAAATTTTAGGACTGATTGCGCGATCTTTTGACTTCAAAAGTTCATTAACAAGCTATATAAATCGATAGTTCGTCCACATTTGGAATATGCTGTTTCCGTATGGTCACCGAATCTCATTAAAGACATTGACAGAATGGAAAAAGTATAACGGCGAGCCACAAAACTGGTTCCAAATATCAAAGATGAATAATACGAAAATCGACTAAAACATATTAATCTGTTTTTCTTTAAAAACGTAGACTCAGAGGTGACTTGAAACAGATCTTTAAAATTCTAAAGGGAATTGACAACATCAAAAGTGAAAAAAAAATCCATTGAATGAGAATCCGACAAGAAATAATGGTCCCAAACTGTCAGGAAATAAATATAATTTGGAAGTGGGTAGATATAACTTCGCCAACCGTGTAGTTAATGAATGGAATAGACTTAATGCAGAGTCAGTGCAATGTAGTTCAGTTCGAAGATTTAAGAATCATTCAGATAAACACCTAAGCAAGATGCTGTAATGTCTGCCATTTATTTTATATTATTTGTTTATTTGTTTGTTATTATTTGTCTGTTTATTAGTATTTGTTTGATTTTCATTTATTACTATTTATCTGTCACTTTATTATTTACTATTTACCTGTTTGTTTATTATTTAACTATACATATGCATTTAATAACTTTATTAATTATCATTTATACTATAATATTTATCTATTTATTTATCATTATTTTTTTTTCGCATCCGACATAGTTATGGACCAAAAGGTCTCCTGTCGGCATACTCTTCCTTTGAAATCCTTTGTAATATATATGTGTATATATATATATATATATATATATATATATATATGTATATATATGTATGTGTGTGTGTGTGTATATATATATATATGTATGTATGTAATGTGTATGAAATGAAATATAATGAAACATGCGCTTGGTTCAACTCGCTGGCGGCAGGGTTCGAACTGCCGTCACCTCGACCTCCGCCGCAAGTAGCGACGTTCTAACCAGCTTGACCTGCGTAAAGATAAACTATTGAAATCCCTTTAAGATTTAGGTATGGCTTTCTTTGTTCTTTCTATTTGGTCTGCAGAACTTTAGAACAGAAAGAAAATTACAGAAAGAAAACGAAAAAAATGAAAAAAATGCAATGCGGAACTATAAAGGAGGCCTGGGTGACCATCAGGAGCTAAAAGAAAAAAAGAAAAGAAAGAAAAAAATCCAGATCTCAGGTCAGATTCAATCTTTTCCGATATTTCTTTCTGCCGCCAGCCCAAACCAGGATAGCACTCGACCAGGAAGTTGCTCAATCCATGAAGTTTCTGTATTAAACATATCTGCAATGATGACGCAATGGTATAATGTAGTTGTGTATAGATGAAGGTCATTTCCCTCGTTATAAATACAATGATGGGCGCTAATATATATATATATATATATATATATATATATATAATATATATAATATATATATATATATATATATAAAATGAATAGAATAATAAACAATTATAAATGATGACATTATAAACAATAATAATATATAAATATAAAAAGTAAATAAAATCTCTGGTAGACCCTCTCAGGAACCATGATAGAATTCTGAGGGCACCATGGCGTTCGCGAGCTACAGTTTGGGGACCACTGCATTTGGGCAGCTATGATGGGCGTTGGGGGTCCCATAGAAAACTTGAAATAGAAGAAAGTTAATCTTTCCATAGAAGTCTTAGGTGATTATAGATGACCATCAGGGTGAAGCCAGAGTGAGGAATGGAAGTGTGAGATATCACTCTGATTTTTTTTATTAATATTTATTTTTATGGCAAACCCATGACCTCACCTCTACCAAACCCTTCTTCCCTCCTCTTCTTCCCTCCTCCTCTTCTTCTTCACCTCTGCCTAACCCTTCTTCTCTCCTCCTCTTCCTCACCTCTGCTTAACCTTCCCTCCTCTTCTTGCTCAACCCTCCTCCTCCCCTCAAACCTCCCCTCTCCATCCTCCTCCTCCTCCCCTCATCCTTACCTCCTCCCCTCATCCTTACCTCCTCCTCACCTAACTGCCTCCCCTCCTCCCCTTCCCAATCCTCCTCCCCTCCTCCCAATCCACCCCATCCTCCTTCCCTCTCAGGTCTCTACTCCTCCTCCTCCCTTCCTCCTCCCACTTCCCCTCCTCCCCCTCTTCCTCCCTCTCCTCCTCCCCTCTCCTGTCTCCCCTCCTCCTCCCCCTCCTCCCACTTCCCCTCTCCCATCTCCCCTCCCCCGTCCTCCTCCCCCTTCCTCTCCCTTTCCCCTTCCCCACAATCCGGAAGCGAGACAGGAAGACACAAAGAGAATTGTAGGAAACTCCCACCCCAGAAAGGCTTTGATGTCTTGTAGAGTACGGCGGCCGAACTGTGTGTGTGTGTGGTGCACATCGGTAGTCCCAAGTCTGTTGTCGTCTAACAAACCGGACCATGTAATTAGTAATATGCGTACTGTACACAATTTTCATTTATCACTTCATATTACCATTGTCATCATTATTACTATCATGATGATGATGATGAATATTAATACTATAACTATTGTTATCATTATTATCATTATTATTATTATCATTATCATCATTATTACTATTTTTCTATTTTCATTATGATTATTGTTTATTATTATTATTATTGTCATTGTTATCATTATTATTATCATTATATAATTCATTTGTCCGTTTTCTATCACAAAATACTATTTTCATCACAAAGTAGCTAGAGCACAGAAGCGTATGTTAGAGATTAAATGATCACAGTTAAGATAACTTAATCAAAATCGTATGATGACTTAAGAATCCTGAACCTGTTTGTACATATGACTGGTCATTCGAACAGGGTTCATACCGGCCCTGTTCACACTGGCGGTTTCAATCGCCGCGGTTCACATACAACTGCGTAATTTTTTCTTGACTATACGATACCGCCGCGGTTTCCGTGCGGTTCAAACCGCTAGTGTGAACAGGGCCGTCTGTAAATTTGTTGCACAGTATGTTGCGTTTTTCCTCTATTGTTGAACGCTACCTTCCAGGTAGGGTACCTAAATTAAAAAAAACTTGTTTTTCGCTTTTGTAAAACTGTTCTCCCCTGGGAAGTGACGTCACTGTGTGACGTCACTGTGACGTCACTGTGACGTCATAGTCTGACGTCAGAGGTCGTCATAACACTTGTTCACCAATCACGGGAAATAGTGATATCACAAAACATGCACCATTATTTTCCTGTTATTATGTGGTGGGGACCAAACTCAGACCACTAAGTTAGCAGACGAGCGCGGTAACATTACACCAGCAAACCGGTGTCTGGTTCACCATGGTCTTGGATCAAGTGTTGAACTCATGATCGACAGCTATTTTCCTCCCGAAAGAGAGCTCAGAGCTCATACATGATCGATCTATGGGTAATGCTTTGACCTTACACACACACACACACACACACACACACACACACACACACACACACACACACACACACACACACACACATACATACAATTCCCCGCCCACGAGAGTTTCGCATGTGTGTGTGTGTGTGTGAGAGAGAGAGAGAGAGAGAGAGAGAGAGAGAGAGAGAGAGAGAGAGAGAGAGAGAGAGAGAGAGAGAGAGTAAAGCCCCCGTCATGCATTCAAGATTCTCGTCATATTTTGTGAATTTGAGAAACTGGAAGACGAATTTGCTTACACTATTCTAGACTTCCTAAGAACAGTTCAACGATGTGTCTAATAATCGTATAGGTTCAACTACTCTTAGACCGTCATTTAACTTCTCGTTACATGACGCAAAGGTGATTTGACATTTGGAGATTCGAAAACTAAAAAATTATAACCTAGGTCGTTTCTACTCAAACGAACTCACTTGAGTCGAGTATGTGTGACGGAGGCCTAATGGTGGTTAGGAAAATCATTCTGGAATTCCAGAACCGTTTTGGATGATCAAGGGACTGATGACATACTGGAACTGGAATGGAAGGATTCCAGAGGAGAAGGAATGGATGCTATGGAATGAACTTCATTTCCTCAGCTGGATGGTATCCTCCTCCAGGTTTCTATATTATGGAACAGATCGATAGTTGCAGCGATGTAATTCAAACTATCAAACCCTGCCGTCGCGAGCTTCAATCGCAGGCCCTATTATTTATTCAGTATTTCTCTTGTATATTGTATATATGATATATATATATATACATATATATATACACATATATATATATAAATATATATGTATATATATATAAATATATATGTATATATATATAAATATATATATATATATAACTATATATGTATATATATATAAATATATATGTATATATATAAATATATATGTATATATATATAAATATATATGTATATATATATATAAATATATATGTATATATATATATAAATATATATGTATATATATATAAATATATATGTATATATATATATATATGTATAGATATATATATATATATATGTATATATATCTATAAAAATATATGTATATATAGATATATATGTATATAAATATATATATATAAATATATATATATATATGAATATATATGTATATACATATATAAATATATATATGTATATATATATATATATGTATATATATATATATATATATATGTATATATATATATAAATATATATGTATATATATATATATATTTATATATAAATATATACGCATAATATATATACCCTTTTATATTGTGTCTACATCAAGAAAACGAAACATATTTGTATACGTCGTAGGATATGGCGGTTGTCCGCTAGTACGTTATTTTGTCCTGACTGAAAAGGTCTAGGTCCCTCGGCCCCCATGTGTACAGTCACGAGCAAAAGCTTTGACCCACGCTACAGTTCTCATGACGTCATTTTATATATGTATATATATATATATATTTGTCGAATATGTGATATATTTTCCTGTAATATTTAGGTTACAGTTATCTAATTTTCTTGAATTTATAAAACGGTCAAAAGAATTTTAATTTTGTATCATGAAAAACTCTGGCAGTGTCCAAGTTTTGCTCGTGACTATTTATGAACCAGCATTTCTTTAACCCACAAAAAAAAAAAAAAAAATTAAACTAGCTTCTCAGTGTGGCTGATCTCAGGGTACGTGACGTTACTTTCGTTAAAAAAATCACCTGGCGACATCTAAGTACTCAGAATAGGTGTTACACCTCTTACGGGGCACAAAGGTTCCTCCCCATGACCCCCAACCGAATAAAATCACCTGCAGACATCACGAACTAACAATGAAAGTTGTGTGTCCCATGTACTGAGCGCAGAAGCCATTGGTTGTTTTAAGAGAAGGTTGAAGAACTTCATGGATAGGGATGACAGGGGTTAAGGGACACGGTCCCTCGCAGTCTCCTCCATTCTTCTTATGTTTTTAGCTTCTTGAGCACAGATGTTTTCCAAGAACGCGACCTCGAGAGAAAGGGGACTTCGTGGGCACGTTTTTCGAAATTGGGTTTTTGGTTATTCAAAACGTTATTACCTTGGAAGCCCTCGTTTCCCAGTAGCCATAGGAGGCCCTCCGCAGGGGCTTTCTTGCACAGGACCAGAATATGTGTCTATATGTACATATACAAGATGTGTGTGTATATATATATATATATATTATATATATATATAATTGTGTGTGTGTGTGTGTGTGTGTGTGTGTGTGTGTGTGTGTGTGTGTGTGTGTGTGTGTGTGTGTGATTCACCAAGATCTTGGATCCCGGAAGAGAGTTCAGAGCTCATATATGACCAATCTATGGGTAATGATGTGACCTTACACGCAGGCACACACACCCAACTTCCCGCCCAGGAGAGTTGGAGTAACGACCCGCAGCGCAGCGATACTGAAACTATTTCAGCCCTGTGTGTGTATGTGTATATGTATATGTATAACATATATTCTTTTTCCATCATAAGCGGGGTGCGGGAAGGCTATATGAAAATAAACACACGCTTCATACACGTTGAAACCCATTTTAAGTACCTCCAACCACGCTGTCAACGAAAGGGACATCCCTAATCCCCGCCACTTCGCTCCCGGATGAGAGGTAATGAGGAAGATTTCTGGATTTAATACCGGCAAAGAACTAATTTCCAGAACTGGAGACGTGTGAACAGGTCTGTTCTTTTTATCAGAAATGAAGAGAAACCTTGTTTTATTCAGAAGCTGTGAAATGTTAATCAGCCGAGAAAATAGTGGCAAGACGAATGTTTTATTCAAGTGTCATTGTTCTTTTCCATTTTGTCTTGTTTAATATTTAATTTAAAATTCTTTTTTTTTCTTTGGGGGGGGGAGGCACTTATCAGTTTCTGTCGAGAATATTCGGTCGATTTTGTCCTTGAATTTATATTTTCTGCATCATATTCTTTACGGATTGGTTCTCTGTAGTCTATTTGTCATACTTCCTTCTCACTTAAAATTAA
>NC_134786.1:65937601-65940101 GCF_046742065.1 Oratosquilla oratoria
GGACATAATTATGGTAATAGTAACATGGCGGCGTAATGGTAATGGTAGGGTAAAGGAATTTCGGTAATGGTTCTTTATCCTATCGTTTCCTTCGGCCTGGGGTATCTTGAAGAGTAAAGCAAAATATAACAAAATATCTCGACGACATGCTGTTCCTTCAAGTCAGTCCTTCGACGACTACGCAGTCTGTAGGGGCACTACCCCTCCAGCCTCTCCCCGGGTCACTACGAGCATAGCTCCCTTCCCGTATAATAAAACTAGGTAAATACAGCTAGGTAAACACACACACACACACACACACACACACACACACACACACACACACACACACACACACACACACACACACACACACACACACACACAATATATATATATATATATATATATATATATATATATATATATATAATGTGCGTATGCGTGTGTGTGTGTGTACACACATATATATACATACTGTACATACATGCATAAACCATGTTTAAGTTGCAACATAATCTAGTTTCGCTTTCTCTCAAAGGAGGCCGCGCTCCCTGTCCATTACTGTTTATACTTTGCAATGTTTGAAATTAGATTACCAAGTAAAGCTAGGAATCGGGCATTAACGTAATGCATAAATTAAACACCCATTATTTTGGTTGGGTACTGGCTTTGCTGCGTATTATGACAGAAATGCTTCAAATGGTCGATATAGTCGAGAATATAGATGTTGTAAATGCTTTATGTGATATGAAACATGATTGTCTTATACTTCATTATCCACAATAAACTGTATTAAGTCAGGATAATGAGTTATATTCGGTTAGATAACTTAGATAACCGTCTGTCGAGTCTTCATTTCGAGTTTGATGCGCGCGCGCGGACGTGAGCGACATGTCATAATTTAAAAAAATTATTTTCTCTTCGTCTTTTTTTTTTCTAAATTTCTCATTAAACACCGAGCAGAGTTGGACTGTTAAATAAATCTTTTACTTTTTCACTGCAACATAAATTCTTGCATATATTTCATAATTATTTGCAACTTTTAATAGACGTGCCTAATTAACCACTTAAAACTTTCCGAAAGATTGTTTGTATTTGCCGCCCTTGAAAGATGTGGAGAAGTTTGCAAGCTTTTGGTGAAAAATTATCACCCCAAACATTTCCGATTAAGTGAAGTGGCCTTGCTTTGGATGTACGGTGTCTTGCTGCATTGCTTCTGACCCAGAACAGTTGCCGGGATACAGGGATGACCCGTCATCCACGAGGAGCTAAGAGAAGTGTGAGGGAAGGGCAGTGAATGGGAGTGGATTGGGTGGCTACCTCCATTATAAATGGGACAAACACTAAGTATATAGAAAGATAAATAAAAATACATATAATTGGTCATAAAACCTACTCAAATGAACCTTGTAACTCATAATTAATCCTGGTGCTAGGAGTCGACCTGACGTCACCTAGACCTCCGCCGCATGTAGCGACGCTCTAACCCGTTGTCAATATTGTCAATGAATCAGTTGAGTTAGGGAGAGTCTATCGACTAGTTATGTATTCGTATGTAGTGTATTTATGTTTAGTGCTTTTGCTTCGACAAAATATAAAGGATAAACTAATAAATGAATAAATAAGACATGGTAAAGAAAAATAACGGCTTTTGCATAAATAAAAAGCATGACCAATATAGGAAAAGAACTAAATGTTTAAAGATCTTTGCATAAAAAAGGGGGTATGACACTTCCATAGTTACATGTGTTTTCATTTTTCCTCCATAATCACTGAAAAATATAATCTATTTGTATAGTTTTTTACAAACAAATATGTATTGTGTATCTGTGCGTGCTCAGCCTTAGTGGTTCACTGCAGGAGGAGGGAGAGGATACCTGTAAACAATATGTTTTGACCATTGACCCTTCGAAATATTGATAGTGGGCAGATAGTCTATTAAAGTGGATTCCATAGTGGGTTCAGAAGGAAAATAGTGGAATCCACTTTAACAGACTATCTGCCCTCTATGAATATTTCGAAGGGTCAATGGACCTCAGACATAATATCAGGATTATTCATTACAAAACCCGGACTTTCCGCGTTCCGTGGCAGGAACGTTACCCACTGCTCTACGCAGGCTCTGCAAATAAATACATTCCAGTAACACATATTTATTACCGCAACAGTAAGGAAATATGTATTTAAAAAATTTCAATATATCATGGATCAGATGTTGGTGTCCGCATTTTTTCTTTGTTCTTTTATTTGTTCTTCAGTGAACAGCAACTCCCCAAGACTCTTCCGACATTGAGGAGGTTGCGCTTATGGAAGAGATCGCCCCTCAAAGATTTCCAGAAATTTCTTGAAGACTCTTTCTGCTCCCTTCTTAGAAGCTCATTATCGAACTCGAGGCGAGTTCTTCGGCGTCTTGAGGAAGGAGGTCCTCCTCAGGAGTACGTGTAATGAGGACTCCTTCAGTCGCGCAAACTTCGGAAACCCGTCGCACCTTCTTCGTGTCAAGACTCTTCAGGAACCT
>NC_134786.1:65945101-65952601 GCF_046742065.1 Oratosquilla oratoria
GTCCTCTCTTCCTTCCTCCTCTCCCCCACCCTTCCCTCCTCCCTTACTTTCCCCGTTCTCCCTTCTCCACCCTCCCTCCCTCTCCCCTCCCTCTGTACCCCCCTTCTTTTTCCCTGCTTCCCTCTCCTTTCTCCCACTGGCCTTCCCTTCTTCCTCTTCTTCCTCTTCTTCCTCTTCTTCCTCTTCTTTCTCCCTCCGACCATTTCTTCCTTCCCTTCTCTCCCTCCGACAATTTCTTCCTTCCCTTCTCTCCCTCCCTCCTCCCTTCCCCCCGACCTCCCAACCTCCCTCTCCTCCCTCTCCTCCTTACTCAAATCCTCCCTCAGTCTTTCCACTCGTTTCCCCCTCCCTCTATCCTATTCTCTATCCGTCTCCCCTTCCCTACCTCCCTACCCCTCTCTTACCCCCTTTCCTCTCTTCCTCTCCTCCTCTCCTCTCTCTCTCTTCCTCTCCTCTCCTCTCTCTCTTCCTCTCCTCACTCTCTCCTTCCTCCCTCTCCCCTTCCTCCCTCTCCCCTTCCCCTTTCTTCCTCACTCTACCCTTCCCTCTTCTTCCTCCCTCTCCCCTTCCCTCTTCTTCCTCCCTCCCCCCTTCCCTCTTCTTCCTCCCTCTCCCCTTCCCTCTTCTTCCTCCCTCTCCCCTTCCTCTTCTTCCTCCCTTCCCCTCCCCTTTCCTCTCTCCTTCCCTCCCTCTCCTTCCTCCCCTTCCCTCTTCTTCCTTCCTCCCTCTCAACTTCCCTCTTCTTCCTCCCTCTCCCCTTCCCTCTTCTTCCTCCCTCTCCCCTTCACTCTTCTTTCTCCCTCTCCCCTTCCCTCTTTCTTCTTCCTCCCTCTCCCCTTCCCTCTTCTTCCTCCCTCTCCCCATCCCTCTTCTTCCTCCCTCTCCCCTTCCCTCTTCTTTCTCCCTCTCCCCTTCCCTCTTCTTCCTCCCTCTCCCCTTCCCTCTTCTTCCTCCCTCTCCCCTTCCCTCTTCTTCCTCCCTCTCCCCTTCCCTCTTCTTCCTCCCTCTCCCCTTCCCTCTTCTTCCTCCCTCTCCCCTTCCTCTTCTTCCTCCCTCTCCCCTTCCCTCTTCTTCCTCCCTCTCCCCTTCCCTCTTCTTCCTCCCTCTCCCCTTCCCTCTTCTTCCTCCCTCTCCCCTTCCCTCTTCTTCCTCCCTCTCCCCTTCCCTCTTCTTCCTCCCTCTCCCCTTCCCTCTTCTTCCTCCCTCTCTCCCTTCCCTCTTCTTCCTCCCCTCTCCCCTTCCCTCTTCTTCCTCCCTCTCCCCTTCCCTCTTCTTCCTCCCTCTCCCCTTCCCTCTTCTTCCTCCCTCTCCCCTTCCCTCTTCTTCCTCCCTCTCCCCTTCCCTCTTCTTCCTCCCTCTCCCCTTCCCTCTTCTTCCTCCCTCTCCCCTTCCCTCTTCTTCCTCCCTCTCCCCTTCCCTCTTCTTCCTCCCTCTCCCCTTCCCTCTTCTTCCTCCCTCTCCCCTTCCCTCTTCTTCCTCCCTCTCCCCTTCCCTCTTCTTCCTCCCTCTCCCCTTCCCTCTTCTTCCTTTCCTCTCCCCTTCCCTTCTTCCTCCCATCCCCTTCCCTCTTCTTCCTCCCACTCCCCTTCCCTCTTCTTCCTCCCTCTCCCCTTCCCTCTTCTTCCTCCCTCTCCCCTTCCCTCTTCTTCCTCCCTCTCCCATTCCTCCCTCTCCCATCCCTCTCCCATTCCTCCCTCTCCCATTCCTCCCTCTCCCATTCCTCCCTCTCCCCGTCCTCCCTCTCCCTTTCCCTCTTCTTTCTCCTTCTCCCCTTCCATCTTCTTCCTCCTTCTCCCCTTCCATCTTCTTCCTCCTTCTCCCCTTCCATCTTCTTCCTCCTTCTCCCCTTCCATCTTCTTCCTCCTTCTCCCCTTCCATCTTCTTCCTCTCTCTCCACTCCCTCTTCCCTTTTTCCTCTTTCAATCTCTCCAACCCCTCTGTTTATAATTTTTTTTTCTCTTTTTCCTCCACTCTCATCTCCATCCCCATATTAAAATAGTTTAGTTACCCCTTCTTAAAATTTATTCTCTCTAAAAGTAATGGGTTCGTTTTCTTTCCAACGTGGTGGCACCAACTTCAAGTAACAGGTAAAAAGGATTTCCAATGTCACCAGATAAAAATTTCGGTTTCTATGGCTCCCATTTTCCGACTGAATAGATGAAAATTCCTTAGTTTCAGTTTATATTGGTCTAAGTTTATCTTAGTATAAATTTTTAAAAAGAGAAACGAAATGTTAATCATTTTTTCTGGATTTTCATTTTTTTTTACTTCATCTCTGCTTTCCAAACATCATGAGATATTCTTTAAATAATACTAATTCTAAGTTTGTTGAGACCACCTTAAAAGACCAATCAGACTATTCACTCACTCCTGTCAAAGACTTCCAGTAATCAAACGTTGCTAAAAATAACAAAATTCATGAAAAAAAAAAATCAAGATGCTTCCTAGCAACTGCGTCTTTAACATATATTCAGGTATTTTTTGTGCTTTCTACCAACTAAAACTATCTAGATTCATAGGAGAAATTGACAATTTGTTATTTTTGTGTGCGCATGTGGTGTCTATGCATGCATAGTTTTATGTGTGTTGTCGGAAATATGTTTATGTATTATGTGATTTGCATATGCTCTTATGTCCTCCTGGGGGTCGCCAGAATTGAATAAACTTTTAAGACTACAAAAATTTCAAACTCAGTCAATATTGGTTGTTTCACCATCAGCCGGATAGTATCAGAATAAACCGCCAGCAGGATCAAATTCTCTTTGAAACACTTTCAATTCAAACCTTTGTGTGTGTGTGTGTGTGTGTGTGTGTGTGTGTGTGTGTGTGTGTGTGTGTGTGTGTGTGTGTGTGTGTGTGTGTGTGTGTGTGTGTGTGTGTGTGTGTGTGTGTGTGTGTGTGTGTGTGTGTGTGTGTGTGTGTGTGTGTGTTGTGTGGTGTGTGTGTGTGTGTGTGTGTGTGTGTGTGTGTGTGTGTGTGTGTGTGTGTGTGTGTGTGTGTGTGTGTGTGTGTGTGTGTGTGTGTGTGTGTGTGTGTGTGTGTGTGTGTGTGTGTGTGTGTGTGTGCGTGTGTGATATTTAATCCATGAAACTGGTGTTATTTAGATTCTGATATTGACGGAATGCATAACATATACCATTGTCCACCTTAGATGTATTTGGTTTGCATATAATCGTGTTGAGCAGTGACAAAGATGATATAAACGTCACTAAACTATATTTTCGCTATCATGCAACTTGTTTTTGCTACCTCGTTTGGATAGAAACAACTTCGGTTACGATTTTTTTTCTTCAAAATTTCCAAATGTCAAATTACTCTTGCGTCATACAATGAGAAACTGAATGACGAACTAAGAAAAGTTAAACCTAGCATACGAATGTTAGACACATTGTTGAGATGTTCTTACCGAAGTCTAGAATGTTGTAACCAAAGTCGATTCTACTCATGAGCAGCAGCAAAAGCAAGTAGCATGGTAGCCTAGTGGGACGTCATCTCTAGTACTTTGTCCATATATTATTACGTTATTGTCGTTGTTTCGTTATTGTTATTGCCAATGTCATTGATGCTGTTATTTCTATTGTTATTGTCATTTTAATGTTATTATCATTGCCATCTTATTACTAGTGTCATTTTTGTCGTTATTGTTTTTATTGTAATTGTTATTGTAATTGTCAGTGTTATAGTTGTCGTTATTGATATCAATAATTAATTCATATACATAATTTCCTTTTTGATACATTTATATGTTAATGTAAATTAATTTATGCACTAATATAGTATAATTACCTTTATTCATTTATTCTCTTGTCTATTTCAATATATTCATTCTTGTACATTCGTAACTATTTTCGTTTTACCTTTTTCTTGTATATTTTTCGTAGCTTTGGGGTTGAGAGGATTCGAATCCCACCTCGATTTTTACTTTCTGTTATTTTTTTTATTATTTGCTTATTTATCCATTTATTTTTTCATTTTATTTTAGTCAATTGTATATTTGTTATTTATATTCTATATTTACGCATTTTTGTATCTATATATTTGTTATTTACGTACTTATGTATCTGTTTATTCATTTATATGTTTAATGATATTTTTGTCTCCCAGTTGCCTTATCTTACTGTAACTATATATTGGGGCTAAGGTAAATCAAGGAAGAAGATATCACAAATTATAATTCCTAATTGATTTTGGGCTACCCTTTATGACGCCAAATCCCGTTTTTTTTATTATTATTATTCTAGCAGACCAGCACGCGTCTCCCCCACCACCACCACCACCATACACTCACCTTTTTGTATTTGTGTGAAATTATTTATATTTTCTATATCTTAATAGAAAACTGGTTGGGGGGACCGATGGAATTATACTTTGCACGTATGTAATTACAGATACTTGTTCTTGAAATTATTCCATTATTCTTGTTAAACGATGATTTTTTAGCAGATGACTTCACGCAACATCCCCTTGTATCCTTCTCACGCCTCCCTAGGGGGTCGGGCCCCCTAGTTTGGGAATAGCTGACCTAGGTCGAGACCCAACTTAGGCAGGCTTGTGGGGTGCGTTGTATTGATGAAAACAGAAACAGAAAAAATATCGGGATTCATTTATAGGAATTCAGAACAAATCGTTATCGTAACCAAATATTTACAATATATATATTATATATATATATATATATATATATATATAATATATATATATATATATATATAGAGAGAGAGAGAGAGCATGGTTCATTAAATTCCACGCTACAAAGCCCTCTGTGAGGGGTACCGTCCTAGCCTTCCGGTAGGATGGGAGTTTGCGACGTTAAACCATATCATATATATATATATATATATATATATATATATATATATATATATATATATATATATATATATATATATATATATATATATTTATAGAAAATAAATAAAAAATAAAGTGAAAACGAAATTGATATGTATAATGTTAATTTCACTAAGATGGGATTTAGTGTATATTGTTTCCATCGGATATTGAATTTATGAATGATTTGATTTCATCTTTAGTGTTCTCTCATTTCTCTTTCTAAAAAGCCTTCAAATGGGTCGAGGGCTTTATCTGAAGTGATGCAGGCAAGGTCATCATAGTAGGAAAGAGGCCAAACGCAGAGTATGGGAGTCCAGTATATTTGACGTATCGCCCTGCAGGGCGAAACGTCAATTATACTGGACTCCCATACTCTGCGTTTGGCCTCTTTCCTACAGTGCTGTTGCAGTCGTTGCTGCTTTTACTCAATGTCATATTAAGACAGCAGGACAGGACTTGCAGTGATGGATTCAAATTAGACAGTTTTAGGTTTAAGAAGGAAATAGGCAAGAACTGGTTTACCAACACAGTAGTTAATAAATAGAATAGACTTAATAACCATGTAGTGAGCACTGAAACTATTGGCTGTTTCAAGAGATTAAATGATTTTATGGATAGGAATGACAGGTGGTAAGAGACATGGAACTGCCTAGTGTAGGCCTTATGGTCTGTTTTAGTCTACTCCATTATTATATTCTTATATCAAGATAATATATTAAAAAACCCACAAACAGTTCGAAAAAATAAGAGAAAAACAGATTCGTTTTGAAATCTGCCTTTGCAACGGCTGAAGACTTGGGAAGAGTTGGAAATATAATTAAGTTTCGCTCAAGAAGCGCCACGATTGGTCAATCAACGTCACGATTCTAAGAAGTTGGAAACATGTTCTTTTTCCAAAACGGGTCTTCAAGGTTATAGCAGTGGTTCTCAACATTTCACTTAATTTTCCGTCCATGAATTATCAAAATTCGTATGGATATATATATATATACGTGCCTACCTCCGCCGTGCTTTCCGGAACTGCTCCTCATGGACCTTATTCCACCAGGAATTATCTCGCATCAAGCAGATACTTTCCAACAACGGATATTCTAACACAGTCATAGATAACGAAACAAGAATATTCATGACACGCATTTTTACACAACAAGAACAAAACCAACCTCCCACCAAACATATAGTCTATTACAAAAACCAAATGACACCTGCTTACAAAACGGACGAACGCGTCATCAAAGAAATAATCACACGAAACACTACTTGCACCAACCCTAAAGACAAATTAGACATCATTATTTATTACAAAAACACCAAGGTCTCCAACCTCCTTATGACGAACAATTTGTCTAAGAACCACAGTCCCCTCAAGCAAACCAATGTGATATACAAATTTTCCTGTCCCGAAGAAGGTTGCAAACTTCTAAATAATGTATCTTACATTGGTGTCACTACGACTTCGTTGAGCAGGAGACTTACAATGCATGCTCGTGAGGGCAGCATACAAAAACACATGAAACAAACTCACAACAAAACCCTCACAAGACCACATTTGGTGGATAACACGAAAATACTTAGACACTGCAGCAATCATAGAAAACTACACATTTTTGAGAAAGTATACATTTCACAACAGACTCCACTCATCAATATACAGACCGACACACTCGGTGCCCTCCTATTGCATAAGAACTCGACTGTTCAAAGACATCCTCCGAGCATCGCAACTCCCAGAAGCAACAGATCCTCCCTACGGAGTTCCAGCAGACATCCTCCCAGCGCAGCCGACATAATCCCACCGAACATAATCCCACCGGACATAATCTCACCAACCAACAACAGACCCACCCCACGTAGCTCCATCGTGCGCCAACCTAGGTAGCAACTGTGACCTCTCCCAGTACCATGTATACACCATTGTGCGCCAACCTAGGTAGCAACTGTGACCTCTCCCAGTACCATGTATACACCAAATTTCTGTACTTAAATTGTTAGCCTCCTTTTATGTATTAGATACTTTTCTCGCCTGAAGATGGTTGAAAGCATCAACCGAAAGCTCGCATTATGTATTATTCTATAGTATTTTCTTAACAATACAATATGGATCTCGGCAGCCTCGTTTTTGACCTCCCTTCTGATTACAAGAAGTCTATTCGGAAGATAGAGAAAACTACTAAGAAGTTAGTTGATACTGAATTTGCGCTGGTCTTTAACCAAACATGTTTAAAAGAGAACTTACTGCCTATATATAGAATTGTAATAATAACAATAATTGTAATAAATGTGTATACATTGTGACGAATGTGGATAGGAGGTAAAGTCACACCGACAGATGAGGTCAAGTGGGGGACCAACTTGACACTTTGCCACGTTCCTTTTTATGCCATATATATATTGACCAACTTGACTTCAAACTATATTCCTCTGAAGAAGCCACTCGGGCGAAACTAGTCAGGAATAAAAGTATTTCCCTCAGCCCGTGTTCCCTTTACCTCCTATCCACAATAATTGTAATAATAATAAATTAGTAATAATATGATAATAATAATTAATGATAATAATAATCATTAAAGTATGAAGAGAAACCATTTGCTTAATTATTTTTTTATTCAGATTCCTGACATATAGAAATATATAATTTGTAACAGCATGCCATAACCCTCTAAATTC
>NC_134786.1:65957601-65965101 GCF_046742065.1 Oratosquilla oratoria
TGTACAGGATTGTTACCCAGGTGTGCAAAAGTGAAAATTTATGTATGTTTCGTGTAGAAAATGTGTGATATGATTTCTTGTATGCATATTTGTTTAGGTTTTAAGTTCTAGAATATAAAACTTAAACTAATGCGACTCACGTGTTTCTTCTTTAATATGGATGATACATACATACATACATATACCAAGGCTTTTTCCCCCTTACAAGGGAGGTAGCCAAAAAGGGAAAGGCATAAAAACACTCCCACCCATTTCATCCCTACATACACTCCACACCCCTCCCACCCTCCCTCTCATCTGAGCACCTCCTGGATGACGGGTCATCCCTGCACCCTGCCCACCGCCCTGGGTCAGAAGCAGTGTCGCAAGACACAGCACATCCACAGCAAGGCCGCTTCATTTAATCGGCGACCCCCCCTCTCCGTCCCCCCTTGCATATAAGGAGAGGACGGGGAGAAAATCCCTTCGGGCTGCGTCAAAATTTACTCACACATACTACCCCACCCCCCACCCCCCCTGCCCATTTCTCCTCATGCAATCACAACATCATCCATATACAACCATTCTCCACTCACCCCTGTCTTCCGTCCTCTCCCTTCCTTCCTCAACAGACATTCCCCTCTTCCCCAAAGCCCCCTTCACCCTATCCATCCACCTCATCCTAGGACGTCCCCTCATGTTCACACCCTCCACATCTGCCTACCATACCTCTTTTACTAGTCTTTCTTCACTCAATCTTTCCATGTGTCCAAACCATCCTAATATTCTTTCATCAACCCTATCTCCCAAATCCTTTTTCACCCCTGTTCTCCTCCTCACCTCCTCATTTCTCACTCTATCCAGCCTAGTAACCCCCACCATACTTCTCAGACACCTCATCTCAAACACATTCAAACTCCTTCTCTCTTCTTCTCTTATGTTCCACGTTTCTGCCCCATACAGTGCTGTTGGCACAATCACTCCTTCATACAGTCTTCTCTTCGCATCCATTCCCAAATGTCTATTCCTCATTACACTCTTTAAACCACATTCTACCTCCACCTTCACTCCACCTTTTCCTGCTACACTTGCACCCAAGTATCTAAAACTATCCACTTCCTCCAGTCGCTCTCCCTTAATGTTCACTTCCAGTCTACTGCCACCTTCACCCCTTGTACATCTCATCACCTTACTTTTACCTACATTTATCTTTAGCTTTCTTCTATCACATACTCCACTCACTCTCTCCATTTCTAATCCTGACACAAGCTCTACTACTCTCATAAAAACTCTTGACAGCTCCTAGAAGCTTTCCTCCTATCCCATAAATCTGCATAACCTCCCACAGTGCCTTTCTGTCTACCCTATCATAAGCCTTTTCCAGATCCATAAAAGCCTCTCCAGCAAACATTAAATAACCTCACCAACCAGTCCACCATCACTGAACCTCCCTTTTTCAGACATTCTGCATGGATGATAGGTATAATTAAAGGGAATGTTTGGTTGCTGTATGAAGGCTTCCTTAACTAGAAAATCACTTTGAAGTAGTTTAAGAATATGGTCGGCAAGTTGGTGATCATTTGTAGAAATGTTCCTGTTTCTCAGCAGCAGTAGGGAAAGAAAGTTCCATATGGAATCGAGATTTTTTTTAACATTGTCTTTGGTGTGATTACAAACTCTCGGTCTTTTTAAGAGATGTTTCAGTTGTTCTCCATCGTCAGCATCATCAGTAGACAAAGGAAACACCATAAAGAGTGAGGAAAGTTAAACGAAAAGTGATTTTTTTACTTTTTATTTGCTCAACAAATTTTCTTCGGCGTGATTACAAACTTTCAGGCAATCCGGGTGACGAAAGTGGCTTCCGGATCCGTGAGGGAGCGTGGAGGGATCTTCCATCGCTCCTCCACCGGATAACTAAAGCTAAACTCACCATACCACTCCCACGAAGTGGGAAGTGAGAAACCCCTGGTAGGGCAAAGCCTTATCAGTTACAGCAAGCCGCTGTTTTTTTTTCGGAGGGGAGGAGGCGTTTTTTGGGTCGCCGCCTCGCCTGGACAGGGCTGTCGGGAACCAACGCAGGAAGTCCACAGCGGGTACCGGGGTCCTGGGAATCGAACTCACGACCACCTGCTCGCGAATTTGACACGGTATCCACTGGGCTACCGCGCGGCCCAGTGGAGATATAAATAACCAGAACGTTCGCCTGGGTCTTAACGGCCCACATTTGAAAGTGTCAGTTGATCTTATTGTCAAGAATTTTGCTTAATACTAGTTAGCCACTGGTCTTACTCTACTTTGCTATATATATGAAGTCTTGGGCACTATTTATTGATGAGGTCGGCAATGTGCAGACAGGTGCAGGAAGTCTTTGTATGAGGTGATACGCTTTAGTTTTTTATTGTCATTCCTATGAACTTTTGCTTAGTCGTGATTATATGACCCTGCCCTTCTCAGCTTGATGCAAGATGCACAGTCAGCTGATCCGTACAGTTACTTTGTAGTAATACTATATATGAACACGTTGGTTACCACAGAAATTCACCAGTCAGTACGAAACTGTCCTCCTCTGTGTCAGGTTCATTTGTCCACAACTGTCCCAGTCTACCTGTCCAGCTGTCGATCATTATTTTCCATCTTTATCTACTTGTGAGGCGAACTATCCTGATCTGACCAAACCCTCCCTGCTGCATACCTGGGGAATGAATCTGTTTGTCCTGGGCACTTGTCTCAAGGCTCTATTTGTCGTATTCAAGTCTACCTGTAGTATCCTGTTTGTGTTGTACATGCCCTCTGTCTCAGTAACCTGAACAGAGTGGTCACTGAGAGGTCCGCAACTGTTTATTTAAGAACACAGTGAAGGATTTAGAGAAGGATATTTACTCCCAAAAAGGACCCTTAATCCCAAAAGGAATATTTGTCCTCAGTAAAGGACCTTTGATGGCGACCTTGCCAGGATACACACCAGGAACAAGAAAACAACAACAACAACAACAGCGGGATGGTTTATCAAAAGGACAGGGTATAACTCGGTTAACTAGGTCATTTTTAACTGAGGTCACACTTAACTCGACTTAGTCTGAATAGAGTCACAATTGACCTATGTCACGTTTAATCTAACCCAGATGTCAAAACTGCATACCAAAAAGGCTGAACAAGAACATAAATAGTACAGATACGGTACGGTTGAGTTATTGTTAAGATAAGGTAATTGTCAGACAATGGTCATAAAACAGTCCTCTGCCACGACAAAGTCTGAGTCTGAATACCTCGCGTACAAAAATGTCAGTAGGTATATACGCATGGATTACTATGGCAATTAGTTACCGTGTATATATGTACATCTCGTCACGACTACGTCACCTCCAAATGTGTTTTCTGGGATTGTTTCACAAACAAGATCTTTACTCACAGCGTACGATTATCTTGGGAACTGTCATGTCACATGTAGCATGAGAGCATCTGACACTCAAATACAATAAAGCTTTTCGTGCAGTGAATTTTCCACGCATAAACAACTTACACACGAATATCGTTAGTGACATGAATCATGGATAGCTGTCAGATCGAATATCTTACATATATCTCGTACAGATATTTCGTATACACGTACACTCACATATAGTCTCGAAGGAAAGATGTTTTCATACCTACATTTAGAACATAAATATCTTGTTCAAGAATAAATGACGCCCCTGTAGTTAGTCATTACGTTTAAATGTTACACGTCATAAATGATCGTTAGAAATCTTTTAATTTTAAATTGGTGATTTGTTTGATAGCATTTATGTTACCCGTTGGGATGACAGTCTTAATGGAATACGAAAAAAGTAATTTGTAATTATTAAAAACTATAAGTTGCCGAATTAAAAGAAGGGCAAACCAGTTGCTCATTAACGTTATTGAAAGATCTTATTAAGTTGGACTAAAGAAAATATAACAAATTAAGCCTTACCATGTATTAATCGTCCTGTTCCACAATTTAATTTTCGATAAACCTTATAATTCTCTTTAAAGATATAATTCGCATATCTTCAAAAAATGTGCTTTACAGTATTATACCTGGATGGGGTATGATGTGCAGTTCTAGAAAGTAGATATAAAGATAAATACCATAGAAATTTGAGGGAAAGGGAGTTGTTACCCAAAGTGTTTTTATGTTCAGTAGTTCATAGAGATCATTATACAGGGTAAGTAAAAACTTTGCCAGGCAAAGCTTAATTCACGCTTCACCCATGATTTCATAATGTTTCGTATATAGTATATACAAAAATTTCATTCGGTTACTGTGAAAACTATTCAAGGTACGCTGGGGTAGCTACCGTTTTTCAAGAAGCTTTTTCTTTTTATCTTTCTATGTCCAATCAGAGAGATTTTTCTGGTAACGATTTGTGTGACTGTGTTGTCTTCTGGGAGTCAGAGTTCATTGCGTGATTGTTACGATTCCAATTGGAAATCTTTTGGATCAACAACCATCATACAGATCTCTCTAGATTATGGATTTCACATGTATTTTGTTATCTTTGGTTAACGAGAAAATATGCACAGTGCATGGAAATTCGTCACACCGAAATACTTTACAGTTTCATCGCAAACGCTTAGTTGAAACACCTGGCGTTAGCTATAAAGAAATCTAGAAAATTGGTTTTCATGTCGAATATGCCGAGTTCATCAAAGATAGCGTTTATAAGAATTCCTCTTAAAACACAAACCTGCATTCAGCCACATATATGCTGACCAGTAGTTTAAATTAGCAAGGCGATTAGTTCTAACTGATCAAGCTTAGGAAACACAGCGCTTAACCTCAAGGTTGCCATGTTTGTTTCAAAGAATTCCTCTGAAGCACTGACGCAAGCTATGCTAGCAAGTTTTGCATACAAATGCACTTACGATTGACAACATGTTTTCACACTAACTTAAAAGTAGGAGGCATATTTACTACTGCACCAAAAGGCATCCTGTAGCATAGCTGTTGCAGCCTACACATTATGTGACGAACGTCCAATAAACTGTCCCTTCTGTGGAGTATTAATTTAGGAAAATTTGATTAAGAATTCAAGGCCAAAGACTTATGAAGAATGTTTTGGGCTTCAAAGTCGCGGACCAACTGACCCGTGACGTCATGTCGTGTTTCAATGTCGCACGACGGTTGAAAACGTTATTTTAAGAGGACGGGGGAAAGAGGTTTGGGAAGTTACTAGTGACATGAAATGAGTGTGGGACATTATTAGGGGTGAGGGGGGTGAGATTTTTGTTTTCAAAATGGCTGTGTTGTGGATGTCATACTTTGTGATTTCCGTGTAAAAATTTTAAACAGTTTTAAAGGTTGCTGGTCAGGTGCCGAAGTTTTCAATTAGAAAACAAGAACGTTATCTGATGTTTCTTGAACATGATTTTTTCCTGCACATGAAACAATCTTCTTTTTCTGTAAAGTGGGCTAATTTTCTCGTATAGAAACACTGATGTCATGGACACAGTAAAAAATATTTCTGTTTTTCTTTTTAACTGTTGTAGATCAAATGTGTCTGGATAAACATATTAAGACCAAGCCTTCATATAATTTCTTAAGTGGTGGACAGGAAGCTTCACTGGAGACTTCAGAGGTTCCACTGTCCTATTATTTCATTCCACATACATCTCCAACAGGCCACAGTTGAAGAACACCGTCAGTGATGAAGGGGAATCCATCAGCGTTACTGTAAGAATAACATCCGCAGCCATATTCTTCATCTGCATCCCTTACTTAGCAAACCTCTAGCGTTCATAACTACTAAGATTATAGCTATTGCTTTCTCTAGCTTTGACAGACTCCCACCCTCGGGTATCATTAAGGTCAATGCCCCCAGATTCCCCTATCCCCTCCTAAGGTCACCCCCTTCTTCTGTCACCAACATTCCCAGCACAGCCGTTGTCTCCAAAGCTGCTCCTCGACAATCGAAATCCATCAAGAGTTTCGTTTGTGATCTGGTGACCTCAGGTTCAGCTTGCCGATGTTGAGCTTCTGGTGGGAGATTTGCCTCGGGTTGGTTGTGACTCGGCGACGGGTGAAACTCCTGGCTGTGAACCAGACCACAGACTCACAGACACACGTCAGTACAGACTCCTGAAACCAAAAAATTAGAATAAATTACAAAATCCATATAATGTGTATGGGAAGTCTGCGTTTACATCGAGCGAGCCTGGAACGATTCTTCTCAATTGTTGCGAGTTCGTTTGAGTAGAAACGACATCGGTTACAATCTTTCGTTTTTTTTTTTCCAATTCTAAAATGTTAAATTACCTTTGCGTCAAATATTGATAAACTTAATGGTGATCTGAAAGGAGTTAAACCATTAACGAATGTTACGTTGTTGAAGAGTTCTTAGGGAAGTCTAGATTGCTGCCCTTATTTTCTTCATCTACCTATTCAAATTCAATGCATTTGATGAGAATCGGTGTAAACGCAGCCTGAAGTTACAGATACGCCTTTAGAACAAATATATAAGATGATGGACTCCTGAAACCAAGAAATAAAATAGACTACAGAATTCATATAATGTGGCAGCACACTAGGGTAGCATGCTACTTGCTTTTGCTGCTTCGTTTGAGTAGCAACAAATTCGGTTACAATATTCTAAACTTCCGTAAGAGCATCTCAACAATGAGTCTAATATTCGTATTTTAGGTTTAACTTTTCTTAGTTCGTCATTCAGCATCTCACTATATGACGCAAGAGTAATTTAATATTTGGAAATTTGAAAAAACAAAATAGTGTAACCGAAGTCGTTTATACTCAAACGAGGTAGCAAAAGCAAATTGCATGCTATTCAGAAATGCCAAGTACGCCGCCACCTTTATAAATACGCCTTCAAAAGAAATATAGAAATGGATGGCCATACTACGTATTCTTTTACCTCAAAAAATGCTTTGACAGGATACCAAAACTAAAAAAAAAAGTATACTATAAATTCAATATAGGTGAAATTATAGATAATCTATTGAAAATAATGGGATTTTTTTTTAATGAAAATGGTAATTTGATGAATGCAGTCGATGAAAACCGAAGACAGTATATCACTGATATTGGCACCTGTCATATTTATTATGAAATGCACATAAATGACTTAATGATAAGAGGAACCATCCCCACTGATGTGCTTGTTGATGACACACAAACGTTCATGAAGATTACATATCGGTCCTCATTGATTTCAGATACCATTTTAATCTTATTCATTCAGTTAATTGTTTTTATTTATTTGTCTATCTACTTGTTTATTTATCTATTCATTTATGCGATATTTGTCTATTTGTTGATCGAATTAATTTATTTTGATTAATTTTATCTTTTTTTAGTTATCTTAACTAATTTATTTAATTGTTCATTTACTCGTTCATTTATTTATTCTTGACGTCATGGCACCTCAAGTTTTCAACTCTCCTTCCAAGGACATACTGCAGTGTCTCTTGAAATCCTCCATCTACGTCATATCTTTCTCTAATTTTTCTCTAATTTTTCAAATTTGTCTTTACTCCATTGCAATA
>NC_134786.1:65967601-65970101 GCF_046742065.1 Oratosquilla oratoria
TCCCTCTCCTCTTCCCTCTCCTCTTCCCTCTTCTCTTCCCTCTTCTCTTCCCTCTCCTCTTCCCTTTCCTTCTTACCCATCTTTTCTCTTCATGCTTCTCTTCATTTGTTCCCTTTCTCCTTCTTTTCATTATCTTGCCTTCGTCTCCCTTTTTAGCCCATCGTCTTCCATCTCCGTTCTTCTCTATCTTATCCCAGCCTCATTCCTCTTTCATCCCTCTTCCTTCCTCTCTTCGTTCCTCTCTTCGTTCCTCTCCATCTGTCTCTTCATCTTTCCCCTGTGTTTGATATTCATGTGTTTGGCCACTGCTCCTTTCCTTACCATGGTTTACGTCAAGACTACGTCCAAAAGAACAAGTTATTTATATATATATATATATATATATATATATATATATATATATATACATATATATATATGTCTGTATATACATATATATATATACAGTTATATAGATACATATATATACATATATATATATATATATATACAGTATGTGTGCGTGTGTGTGTGTGTGCACAGGTATCCAGACATATATAAAATAAAAGAAAAGAAATCAAGACTTTTCAGATGCAGACCTGCCATCCATGTTCTTGGCCCCAAAGTTTACCTTTACTGGATTGGCTACCTGACCTGCCCGAAGACAAGAACCTCAATCCTGTGCAAGGTCATAACCTTGACCCAGATTGATAAATATCTAAGCCCACTGGATTCGAACCCCCGTTAATGCGGCACTTAAACATCCTGACCCTGGGACGCTACCAATTGTACTACGGGGTTGATGTACAAAAGAGGCCGGTGGGTCTCCGATGTAATCGTATTGTAATCTGTTACATAGAGTTCGTATTTCATTATAAAGCAGACTACAATACATACATCACGGGAAGATGAGTTTGGGAAACCAAGCGATCTCTTGTACGTCCACTTTGTGGTACAGTTGGCAACGGCTCAAAAGGGTATAGTGCCCCGTTGTCGACGGTTCGAATTCCGTGGGCAGAGATATCTATCAAACTGTCAGTATGAGTATATATTAAACTTATAACCCACTATCGGAAAATAAGATAGGAAATAGAAGATTCTGTATATTTCGACCACTCTCAGCAGATAGATATAATAGGTGCAGTACAAGAATATATACAAAAGGTGTGCAAAAAAGACTCGGATCACGTGCCCTAGGTGGGGCGATCATTGGTTGCTTGATTGTGATGAGGCGGCATTAGATAACAATTTGACTGCTAACGATGTAATGCAATCTGGTGGCCATTGACCTTTAGAGGTACTCGTATTGTAGTTTCAGGAGAAAAATTATTGAATCATCCTTCATAAAACATTTCCCCAATTACGATACACCTCTAAAGGTCAGTAGCCACCATACTGCATTACATCGTTAGCAGTCAATGAATTGTTATCTAATGTCACTGTACCTAGGGCACGTAACCTGACACTTCTTCCCCCTCCCTTATTTTGTACATCTTTATATATGTTCTTGTACTGTACCTATTGTATCTATCTGCTGAAGAGGACCATAGAGAGTGGTTGAAATATACAGAATATTCTCTTTCTTATCTTATTTTCCGATAGTGGGTTATAAGTTTAATTTGTCCAATGTGGATCGACATTATTTTTCTCGTGAGTATATATGCAGTACTTGATCCTGATTCTAGCATTATAGTGCTTATGTCAATAGCACTATCCTTGTCACACTTCTGCGGGGATCTCCTTTCCACGTCACAATCGAAGATTTAAGACCTTGACCCGACCCAAGGTCAAGAATTTGCCTTGCCTACGACCAAGAGCATAGACCTTGTTCTTGGCCCTAGTACATCGTCAGAACCTTTCGTGTTGCCATTGTCTTCAACTCAACCTTGCTCTTGTTGTGTAAGAGACCCGCATTTTTCCTTATTGTCAGGTAGAATGTAGCAACAATAACAATAATGATAAAATAAAATAAAATAAAATCAAATAAGATTCAAAGACCACACTTTAGAAAAAGAATAACTTAGCGCTACCCAAATAAAAAAATTGAATTATGTCATCGACCTGAAAGGCTTGCTTAAGGTATATTTTATAGTTCTTGAGATAGAAGGCTTTCTCTGAGCGTTATTTAACAGTCTGGTGTCAACTAAAATAAAAGAAAAATTGTAACCACACTGAAGAAATCGATGTGACTTATAAAGTGAAATAAACCGTCTTTATATTTAGTTTTATTTATTTATTTGATTATTTGCCTATCAATAATTTTTATCTATGGTTTTATTCATTAATTCATATATCTATTTTTATTTAATTTTTTAATTATTTTAGAATTGCTTACTATTTATTATTTGTTATGTATCTTATATCATTTATTATTCATTATTCAATCTTCATTTATTATTCATAATTTATAATTATTATTGTTTATATATTACAATTTTTCTCTATATATCTATTTATGTTTATTTATTTGTTTTTTATTTATTTGTTAATTTATTTATCTATTTGTTTTTTTATCTATCAT
>NC_134786.1:65977601-65980101 GCF_046742065.1 Oratosquilla oratoria
CTCTCCCTCTTAACCTCCTTCTCTCCCTCATTTCTCGGATTCGTAGTAATGGGTTTAAATTGAACAAATTTAGGTTTAAGAAGGAAATAGGCAAGAACTGGTTTACCAATGGAATGGTTAACGAATGGAATAGACTTAGTAACCATGTAGTGAACGCTGACTCTATTGGTTGTTTTATGAGAAGGTTAGATAACTATATGGATGGGCAAAGCAGGTGGTAATGGACATGGAACTGCCAAGTATAGGCTTTCTGGTCTCTTGCAGTCTCCTTCATTTTATGTTCTAATGTTCTTCACTCTCACTCACTCACTCACTCACTCCTTACTTTTTTCTCTATATCTTTCCTTCCTTCAGAACTTCCCTCCCTCTATCTTCTTTCTATTCTCTTCTTTCCCTCCTCTTCCCCTCCCTTCCCCTCCCTTCCTCTCATCCCCTTTATTCTAATCCCATCCCATCCCATCCCATCCCATCCTATCCCATCTTCTCTCTCCTCTCAACCCCCCTTCCACCTCTCCCATCGCTACTCCTCCACTTCCCTCCCTTTTCCTTCCCTCATTTCCCCCTCCCTCTCCTCCCTTCCATCCCCTTCCACTCCGCTTCCTTCCCCTTCATTCCCCTTCCAAATCCATATATTCTCAATTTCAATTCTCAATACCCATTTTCCATTTCCTTCTCCTCTCCCTCACTTTCTTACCCTCCCATTCTCATCCCTCCCTTCCCCTCCTCTCCTCCTTTATTTCCCCTCTTTTTCCCTTCCCTCTACCTTCCTTCCCATTCCTTTCCTCTTTTTTCCCCTACCATCCCCTTGCTTCCTCTTTTTTCAAATCCTCTCCACCTCCGCACTCTCTTCCTTTCGCCCTTCCTCTTCTATCCTCCCTTCCCCTACCCCCTCTTTCCCTACCCTCCCTTCCCCTACCCTCCCTTCCCCTCTCCTCCCCGCTCCTACCTCCCTCTCGTCTATCCTACACTATTTTCATCTCGCTCTCCTCCTCCACCCTTCCCGTTTTCTTTTCTTCTGATTTTGACTTTTCTTCTCTTAATTCTCCCACCCTTTTCATTTCTCCCCCACCTCCCCCCTATATTCCATCCCATTAACCCCCCCCCCCCAGCACCCTGCCTCCCGTCTCTCATCTCTCTAAGGAGCCCAACACAACGTTTTCTAATGCACTGAGCAGCTCTTTGGTCAAATGGACCTTCACTGGTTTCCCATTTTCTCTCGATTTTTTTTTTCCAAAGATTTTTTTTTTTTTCTTCTCTTGACTTTTTCTTTGGTTTACTCTCTTAATGACCTTTAGCGCCACCATACCACCACCCCAATACCACCACCACTACCACCACTACTACCACTACCACCACTACCACCATCACCACTACCACTACCAATTACCCCTACCACCACCACCACCTCAGTTCTGTTCCCTACCACCTCTTGGTTGCAAAACCTGTATCCCATTTTCTTTAATATCAAGATTCATAAATCTTTGCTACTTTGCCCCGTTTTCTATGGCTCCTTATGGTAATGTATAAGGGTAAGAAAGGGAAGGTTTTTCTTCCTCACATTCTCTCTCTCTCTCTCTCTCTCTCTCTCTCTCTCTCTCTCTCTCTCTCTCTCTCTCTCTCTCTCTCTCTCTCTCTCTCTCTCTCTCTCTCTCTCTCTCTCTCTGCCGCTTTCTGCCTTTCCCCCTCTCTCATTCTCCGCCTCTTTCCTTCTCTCTGTTTTTTTTTTTTTTTTTTTTTTTAAGCTCTGAACTCTGCCATTTCGGAACTCCTTTCTTTCGTGAGAAACGGAAGTGTATTCTGTTTCGTTTCAACAGCAAAAAAAGAGGGATGGGACAAGGAGGGAGGGAGGGAGGGGGGACGCGTCCCTTGGACTGAAGAGTGGCAAGCCCCCTCCCCATTTTCTTGTATCTCATGCTTTCGAGTTCTCCGTTTTCTGATGTGTCAAGTTACCCTCTCCCCCTCCCTTTTTTTTGTACCGGTTCCGCTTTCCTTTCCTCCTACTCCTCCTCCTCCTCCTCCTCCTCCTCCTCCTCCACCTCCTCCTTTTCCTCCTCCTTGCCCTGGTCCTAGCCATCATTATAATCGTCTTCCTCTTTTCATTATTAATTTATTGATTTATCCATTAATCAGAGGATCAATTTATCTTAAATAATATTCACTTGTTTATACATTTACTTGATTTATCATTTACTTGTACATTTGCTTATTAGTTTATTTACTTGTTCATTATTACGTTTATTCGTACCATAAAATGTTTTTATATCTTCCTCATCTTTCTTCTTCCTCCTCCCTCCTCCTTTTTCCTCCTCCATCCTTCCTTCTTTCTCCTTCCTCATCCTTCTTTGTCCTTCCTTCTTCCTTCCTCCTCCTTCCTCTTCCCTCTTCCTTCTTCCTCTTCTCTTCTTCTCCTTCCTCCTCCCTTCTTCTCCTTCCTCCTCCCTCCTCCCTCATCCTTTTCCCCTCTTCACTTTCCCTCCTCCTCCTTCTCCTTCCTCCCTCT